>NW_027272695.1:0-125786 GCF_040938485.1 Diadema antillarum
AGATGAGATCTTTGCCAGCCCGTGCAGTGACGATGGTGTTGTGGGCACCTGATACGGCCGGACCGTGGTCAGCAGTCACTATCAAACACATCTCAATGAACTTGGTGGCGTACGGTGGCAATCTGTGAGAAAATAAAAGGATGAATAATGCAGGGTGATAAACAGCAGAACCTCATAATAATGAGGATAGATACATGTATATCATCAAGTTTATTAATCCTTCTTCAAAAATCCCATGAATTGTACAAAACAAAAATGTATTTGTATATTACATTTGTCATGAAATTGCAGAAATAAATAAAATCAAATATCAAATATCGATATACATGATATAACCGGTTAATTTTTGCAGGCTCCACTCCTTTTTTAGTCTTTTGTTTTCATCCCTAATATGATGACATACTCAGTACTAACAAGGGAAATTTCAGTGGTCAGAAGAGGCTCAAGGTTTCCCTCTATGTGATAGAATTGTACACAGGGGGCACGCATTTAATCACATGGCACAGGAAAAATCATGCCCAAACAGCATCTTACACATTGATCCCTCCCGTTAATCACAAGTTACCATCTGGTATAAGTTGTATCATTTGTTGTATGACATTCAGAGTACAAAATGAGTCCATGGCACCATGATCATCTCAAATCATTTTCAACATTACTTTGTAAAAATTTCGTTTACTACATCGAAGGCACCTTCGCCATGATACTCAGGGATTCACCGTTGTAAATGATAATCAAGAATTAGCAATGCATCATCCATTTTGTGAAATTCACGGCCATTTCCACTACCATGGGGATAACTACATAAGTAAACAATCACCACGAAGTACAGTAAATCGCTTTTTTTTTTAAAAGAAGAAGAAGAATGCAACATGTAAAACAAAAAAACAAAAAAACAAGAATACACTCTATGTGAATCACAAGGTCTGTCTTAATCTGCATTTGCTATGAACAAGCTGTGTGCATACAAAATAACACACAGGAAAGCATTATTCAGTAGAAGAGCAAAAGTCTGAACGTCTTTAAATAGTGCAAACAGGAGGACCATGAAAGAAGCAAATTTGGGATTTGGAGATGGAGAATGGAATCTTCTTTATAGACTCGTGTTTGAGTTGCTGTATAGTTCCTCTTTAAAGTAAAGTAACTGTTGGAGAGTAGATACATGTAATCTACTCTTTTTCTTTGAATAAAAAGAAACAAACAAATGAGAGACTTACCTCCTTTGGAACCAGAGGAGGGAGAGCACACCACCGATGCCGATGTTCTGCTCAAAGATTTCCGAGATGGGCATCCCAGCGTAGATGAGCTCCTGCCCTCTCTCGTCAACGATGCTGGTCATGAATGAGGCTGGCTTTCGGATCAGACCGAGCTCCTATATGTTGGGGGACGCAGAGGAGAGACATGGTCAAGATTGGACAATACGTATGAAAGTTATTTTCCACCAAACTGTTCCAAGTAAAGTTCCTTACAGCAGGGCTTGGCATTAACAGTGGCCCGATGGTCTGGGGCCACTAAAAATTGATGTAGGGCCACCAAATATTCAAAAAGGTTATCTTGTGGTGGCCCAATTGGGCAACTAAGATTTAAAATAGATTGTTTTGTTTGGGGGCACCACATAGCTTTTTTGGGCCACCAACATATCATATTTACACATTTAGAGCGAGAAGTTAGTGTTGAGCCATGCTTGTAGTAAAGTAAAATAAAAAATTTTATCCCCACTGATCTTTATCATTACTGCTTACAAGGGGGACATGACAATTTGCAAAGGTGTTGTCTTTTCCTCTTATAGGTGACAATAAAACGATATGGGCAGCCTTGTTTTGAAGCTTTTGGAGACGATTGAATTGTGGTGGTAAAGAGTTCATCCAATCTGGCAGGCTAATGAAGAGGTAGCTGTGACTCACCCGTGCCCAGTTGTAGTCCATGGGGACCGTCGGAGGAGGCTGCTCCTCCTTCAGGGTGATGACACCTTCTGCCACCAGGCGCTGGTAGACCTCACTGGGTGGGAGATGGACACAACGGAGGGAGAAAGTATCATGAATCATTCACCGTCTCCACACTTGTTTGTGTGTCTTATACCCCCCTTCACACCAAGCAAAGGGGTATAAGTTTAGAACCTGAGACATCTTGTACATGTAGTATGAAAGGTCTTGTGCTTGTAATCCTGGGTGACCTTTCAGAATTTCAACCCTCGAATCAACCTGTTAAACTCCCTAGTGCTCCTGGGTACTCCAAGGTGACCCTGTAGTGTGAAAGGCACAGTGGTTAAAGTACCTTGAATATTCTAAAATCTCTAAGGATGCAAGAGTTGCTTCGTCCAGATTCGGATTTAGCACCCTCGAAATAGGTTAAAACCATATTTTTTTTCTTTTCAATTTTTGAACCATTTATAAGGAAATATACAGGAATTTCAGATTTTGGCAGTCATATTGGCAGCCATCTTGAAATCTCAAAACCCTCAAAGATGTAAGACTTGCATCATCCAGATTTGGATTCACACCTTCAAAATAGGATAGAACCATCAAAAAACATTGGGCAGATGGTAAAACAAGGTTAGGCCCAAAATATGAATTTGGCACGCAGACTATCACTACTAATATTGACATTCTTACAGTCCAGCTCACTTCACTGTCAATGCATAACCTGACAAAACCCATGACTTGACTCACAAGCCCATTAAGTCATACTAACCCAATCTTGTCTCCAAGGTCGTCAAAGCTGTTTGGTACGTAGGCCCCAGCCACCCTCAGGGCCTGGTTCTTCGCACTGGACGTCTCCCTCTCAGCATTGGCACAAGCCCCGGCGTGACCAAACTGGACCTGAGGGATTGACCATGAGACAGACATACAGACATGGGACTGACATACAAGACTGATAGCTGGAAGACATCTCGTCTTCTGGCCACTTTTTTCAGTCACAGAAATCATTACAGCTGTAATACTTCTTTTTCTAAACTCTCTTTTATGACTTTAAACAATGAGAAAAGTTGTCTTCATAACACATCTCAAATGAGTGGTCACCCAGATTGCCCTGTCGCATCCCTGAAATGAGCAAATGAGATATTTCGATTGCCTGACCAGAAAACCAACTTTATTCAAGCATGCAGTACCAAAAAAAGAAAAAAAGAAAGAAATGGATTTCTATTTCAATCCACATGCTAAAAATGTCTATCATGATGCAACAATACCCACAAATTTGCCAAATTAATGATATTCTCCATAAAACTGTTGATGATATATTCTTGTTTCTCTCTCACAGACACAAGCAAGAAATATTCATTGCATGAAATTTTCAAAAATTGGAGCCAACAATTATTTTTGCGACATGAAATTTTCAAAAATTGGAGCCAACAACCATTTTTGCGACATGAAATTTTCATGAATTGCCACTAGCATTTAATGCTAATAGTGTAGACAAGAACTTTCATATGCATTTTAATTTCCTGAATTCCTGGCTCTCGTAAAATTCACGAAATTAAAATGCACACAAACATTTCTGGTTTTACAGTACACACAGATAAATAAATTCTTGTGGTCTTACCTCTGAAGAGAACATAGTGGCACAGGTACCGATGCACCAGGCTACCAGGGGTTTGGTGATACGCCCTGACTCAATGGCTGCACACACCTCATACTCCTCCGTACCTCCAACCTGGAAGTAAAGGTTCACAGTTTAAAGATAAATTCTGCTGTAATGCCAAGGTAGATGCATTAACTTCATTTACCATTTCCTTTACTATCAAAGTAGAATATACCTTCAAGAATAAAAACATTCACATAAAGGCTGCAGATCAGCAGAAATTTGAGCAAATTAGACTACTGATATGAAGGAAATAACTGCTGTGATTGGTTATAGATTGCATTTAAAACATTTCTTTCTTTTTTTTTTTAGTATTTCAGGCATATCCTCCCTCACCTATTTATTGCTTACCAAATGATCGCTACTGTAATTAATGAACATACACATTACTAACCAGTATGAACAGTTTTTGTCAGAAAACTGTGACTATTTTCTCGTGAGGAAGGCATGATGTCTTCATGTATCACATTATTCACTATCAAATTTCTAAGACTGCGACATGAAAAGGAAAAATAAATTTCTTTACCATCATCTGAAGGAAACTCTTTGAAAGGCAAATGCATAACAAATGCAGCAAATAAAGAATAAATATGGTAATTTGTTCATACTGTTGTGTGAACAATTGAGAAAAAAAAAAACTACCTTTATGAATGATCAATTTCCAGAGTAACAGAAAGGAGGACTTATTACTGAATCTCAAATGGCCACCTATGTCAAATAATAAATCCACAAAAGTAAAGAACTTTTAAAACCACATATGAGCAGAATCTAATGATTACAGGATGTAAAAGACTAGTTTAATGCAATATAACTGCACCAATGTAAACATCTTTTGAATACTCTCAGCTGATACAGTCTGAGATAGCATCTTCTTGTTTTATGGTTGGACAATAATATCAAGATAACAAGAGTCATATTCACCTCTCCAAGCATTACAAGCATCTTGACGGATGGATCGTCATGGTAACGCAGGATGTGATCAATGAATGTTGTGCCTGGATATCTACAAGGATATGTGTGCATGTGTGAAAGCAAGATAGATAGACATATGAATGAGAGAGATACATATGGGAGAAAAGATATATGAATTGAAATTTTTATCTCGCTGAAAACTGCAATTGGACAGATGTGACATCTTATGAATACATTTAAAACTTACAATTCCATGATTTTTTTTTATTTCTTTCTGTAATCAAAATATTCATCAAACAACTGCTTTTACAATTGCTTGATCTATTCTATACAGTACGTCAAAAAAAAAAATTACAACCTGATTTTCACACTGAAAACTTCCAGTATGATTAAACTGTCTGAATGCTACTTCAGGGTCTTAAAATATAACACCTTAGCTATATTTTGCAGAAAACCCCATTCAATTTGGCTAAGTGGTCACATAGAAATGTGGATCTTTGTAAAGCATGTCATGAGTCTGATTCTTCCAAATTTAATACTTGAATGCTCTTGGAATTGCATGTGTGAACACAATGGACAGAACTTGGAGGGAAGGGATTCTTGTCATGCTCTATAAAAATCCTCATTTCTCTTTGACCACTGAAGCAAATCGGATGGGGTTTTCAGTAAGATGTGGGTAATAAGTTATAGTTTCACACCCTGAAATTGCATTTGGATTGATTCACTATTTCTAAAGTTACCATTGTGGAGGGTCCCGTTGTAATTTTTTTTTTTTTTAACATACGGTATAATACATTGTATTAACCATGAAAATTGCGAGTACAAATTTCTGTCATTTTACCTGTCACCCCCAATTGCCACACCCTCGTAGACACCGTCAGCGTTCCTGGAGATGATGTTGTTGAGTTCGTTGGACATCCCTCCAGACCGCGAGACGTAGGACACGCTGCCGGGACGGTAGAGCTTGGAGGACAGGATGTTATCCAGCATCCCACCAGTGTTGCCAATTTTGAAGCAGCCGGGTTTAATTCCTCCAACCTGGTCATCCGAATTAGTATGAAATCAAATTATATCTGGTCAATTGACCAGAACTGGCATTGTCTGTTTAAAAATATCAGTAGCTTTGTTTTGTATCTCTGATTTTTATTACCACAAAAGTCTTGGACATTAATAGATATAGGTCCTGTTTACTTCTGGGAGCAGTGATTTCGAAAATGTTCAAGATATCTCATTTGATGCATATGTGTAGGTCTGTTGTATCACAAAACATGCAACCATATAAAATTTTCGCAATGAAGTCTAGAATATAAGGAGATATCAGTATTTTCTCAATAAACCATAACTGCAGATGGTTTAGTCTGGAAAAAATGTTTATTATAACTATTGTTCACATTTTGTATATTATATAAAAACACTTAACATTTTGATAATACTGATTCAAATCATTACAATGGTTGTTTCTATCCCTTAACTCACATTTTAGAACTATTTTACAGTACTAATGGTAAATTATGCCTTTGAAGTCATGCCCATGATGATAATATTGTCAGCTGAGAACCAGAAAGGCACTATTATAAACTTTGGGTGTTATTGAGTTCTTGGTATCGCGTTGTAAAGCTTTGTGTCTTCTACATTATGGTGTCAATTTGAATTATTTTCATTTTTGGTAAAATGTTGACATTTTAAACCACAAGAGCACTGTTTTACCAGACATTTGGAACAATGCTTATAAATCTACCAACTTTTGATTAAATAAAGTTTTTCCTTTCGTGAAAATTAATCGTTTCATTTTTATTTACACATAAATCTCAGAGCACGATAGCACCCTTCTGGTTCTCAGGTGACATAAGTTCAAAAGTTACAGACAGTGTTTTTTTTTTTTTAAGGGGAATTACAGAATCACCTACAATAAGTACAGAAAAACAATTCTTTTCTACATGAAAAGCATGTGTGAGATACATGCTTAGCTTTTCTCGAATCTCTTTTACCCCTCCCCCTTCAACCATAATTATGTTATCAACTCTGATTTCTTCACTCTTACCGTGGCGGGTCCAATGATGGCCACATTCTTCTTGTTAGCCATGTCAATCAGAGTTCTCGTCTTGTTCTCCGGGATTCCCTCCGCAATGATGGCAATGACTCGGATCTGGGGACCAAATCAACAAAGATAATCATAGATGGCGTGCACAGTCCACAGAAGTTGGAACACACTTTTTGATTACTTTTTATACTGAGTGTATCTTCTAATGCAGAACTCACTACTGTAAAAGTGGATATTTTCGCGTGACTAATTTTTCGCGCTTGGCCGGGTCAGAAGAGTTTCGCATGTTTTTAATTCCGCGGAATCAAGACGTCACGCACAGGAACATATGGCAAGCACAAATATTCGCGGGCTTTTATTTTCGCGCTAATTTCTGGTTGTGTAAAATACGCGAAAATTTCCACATTTACAGTACTTGTTTACGTACATTATGAAATGACTGAGGAAGACTTTTCAGTACTTTTATTGTTGGTTGTTATACATTCATTTACTTTGTGAAAGGTAAAGTGATGATTACCAGACCGTTGCAACTGCCAAATTACTGTCAATTTCAGCGTATAGGCCACAGGGTTTTTCAAGAAATGAAACGGCAGAATCTGGCTGTGGCCAATACCTGGAAATAGTGAAAGTAGAGCGATTTAAACCATAGGAGGAGCTCCTACAGAGATCAGTGTTTAAAACTCATGAATCACAGGTAAACCTTACACATATATACATGCAGGGGACTGCCCTCCGGGGGGGATGTATAGGATAATTGTGATGTAACCAGACACTAAGTATCAACAATCAGGTGGAGAAACAATTTTGTACACATTTCTCCACAATGCAAGTTAAGGTAAATGCAGCTTTGAAAGCAGGATGCCACTCTGTTACTACAGTTACATTAATTCTTTCTTCTTCCATTTGATTTTTGTCCCCAAATTAAGCGCTAATATGCTGGTGTAGAAAATATGCCAGACTTTGTGGTAACAATGCACGAAAGTGTCACACGAGTAGCAATTTGCAAAAATTTCAGCTCACACAGTATTTGTGACAGATGTGAACAGACCCACCTGTGGGAAGCTAAGGACCTCCACGGTACTGTCGTAGGCCGACCGCAGGGAGGCGAAGTTGATGACGACGTCGACCTCTGGGTGGGACTTCATGGCCTTCTCCATGGACTTGTAGACCGGGACCAGGATCTCCTTGTGGCCCCAGTAGAACTTCTGTTTGTGGTCCCCACTGGGGCATTCATCAATAAGACCCAAATCCAAGGATGAAAATTTGAATCATCTTCCAATTCTTACTTCACTCCTCTTTATATTGACTGCAAGTCTACCACCAACTACCAAGTCTACCACCACCATAGAAGCATGCTTGACATTAACCAATGATATGTATGACAATTACAGGAACCACAAAATTAATGAGAAAAACTGTACCACAATCACTGGCTTTGCTTTCTTCATCTGTTGACACAGATGATCATGATCCAAAACGTACTGTCAATGAGTGGTTAGTATATTTTTCTCAAGCCCTGTTAAGCAGTCTTAGCTTGCTGCATTTTGTTTTTTCTTTACAAATGAGTGGGTGCCCTAAATACCTGCATCAAGTTTTAGCAAAGGGCATTTGCATACATACATAAGTTAAAAAACTCTTCACACTTGTATCAGCAAGATACAGTACATAAAAACTTTCAAGACATATCTACTGGCAATAGTTTGTGGGTTCACCACTAAAGCATTCAATAAGACATGCCTGTGACACTGCACACAATTCTTGCACATTCAAATGTGATGCATTTGCGGCCTGGACCTGGAATAAATGGAATATGCATTGTTGGTTCAGTCCGCCACACAATATAATCGTGAAGCACTCACCTAAACGGGTAGATCATGCCAACAACGGACGGCTCATCCCGACGACATGAATGGTCGAAGTCAAGCATGCCCTGGACAGCTCTCGGCTGCATGCCGAAGATGAATGACTGATGGATGCAGAGACATGGGAGGAAGAAGATGTTGCCATAGTTACCAGATGTGATATTAAAACAATCCCATATTGATAATTGCAATTGTCACTATCAGTTAGAATTGTAGTCCCATTTTTAACTATCATCATCATCAGCTGTAGACAGTAATCACTTTGATCATAATAATCATCTCCACAATACAATGAGCATTAGCAGTATGGTCACTAACCTCACTATCATCATCCCCATCCTTATTTCTTTATCATATCATCATCAGTGGGGTTACTAGTACTAACAGCAGGACCACAACCATCATCATCATTAACCTTATCACCATCCTTATCTTAATATTGTTAGCATTACCATCACCATTACCATCATCATCATCCTCATCATCGTCATCACCATCATCATTGTCATCATCGTCATCATCGTCATCATCATCATCGTCATCGTCATCATCATCATCATCATCATCATCACCCTGATTAATGATTCTTTAATTTTCAAATATCACCATTACCACCACCATCATCACCACCACCACCACCATCACATCCACCATCATCATTATCATCATCATCATCATCATCACCACCACCACCACCATCACCACCAGCCTCATCACCACCAGAAGTATCATAAACACTGTCCCAATGGTAATGCAGTACCTTGGTGGTATTAGAGAAGAGGGGTTTGACTGGGGCAGCCCCGGACCCATTGACTCCGCCCTGTGCCTGTGACTGCGAGCTTGCACCATCGACTGTTGTCGCTGGTGGGGCCTTGCGAGCCGGAGCTGGTGATGCCTGCTCAAAAAGGTGAGAGAATTTGTTGTTACGAAGATAATAAAATAATAAATTCTATCAATTACAAGACAAGCATAATTCCAAAAAAAAAATGAGTAAAGAGATGAAAAAATGAATACATAAGTCAACAGAAAAGAAAGCAAGAAAAACTCTAACACAATAAAAAGTGATTAAAGGGTGTGTACAGTTCTGCTTGAGGTGAGGATTTAGCTTTCAACGTTTTGTGAGATATTCAGAAACCACTCTTTGAGATGTCTAAGAGCACGCAATTCTAAGGGGTATCAAAAGTTTATTTGATGAAAATCGGTTTCGAAATGGCCGAGATATCCAAAAACAAGGTGAAACAAAGAGATCCTAATAAAAGGCATGGCCGGTCGCCTTTTATTATTATCAGTTTTTGGATATCTCAGCCATTTGAAAACCAATTTTCATCAAAATAAACGTTGAATCTTTCTTAAAATTACAGACTCTTTTATATTTCATAAGAGGTTTCTCATTATCTCACTTAGGAATGTTCAAAACATGAATTCCCACCTCAACCAGTATTGAACAGTCCCTTTAAACTGATTGAATTTAAAAAAATCTGAAAATAAGTGAACAAATGAAGGAATCATGAATACTACAAGTAAAAAAAAAAATGTTTCAACAGATAGCACAATGAAGAGACTTTGTTAAAGTTTTAATCTTGAAGCACTGATGTGGGTTTATGGTCAATCTCATTTAATTTGTTAGACAAATAGTTCTGGTAGAGATCTAACATCTGAAATCATACACCTCTTATCCACTCACCGATAGCCTAAAGTACAATGTACATGATGTATGCACAAAGAAATAGGAATAAAATGAACAACAGATACAGACACATAGCAAGGAAACAGTTTAAATTTGGTCTCGGAAGAATCTCAGCTGACACGATCAAAGGCTGGGTTTTGGGTTGTTTTTTTTACTACTTTCATGCTTTACATGGAATAAACGGTAACGAGCATATTCACACTTAACTAGGATGAAAGTACACGTTTTACTACCAAAGGTGATATCGGCTGTCTCCTAATGGTTCTGTGTGCCTAATGGAGAAGGCCAATGTATTGGAATATATTTTCCTGGCTCTTCTTGCTACCCAAAAGTTACTAATGCCCAAATGTCTGCTCCACCTGGCATGATGTGACATAGTGTGCAGCTTGAAGTTCAGCAGAACGAATAAAAGTGGAAAAAGTTGGTGAAACAAATGGAAAGTCACTCTGCAAAAGGCTTTGGAATATTAATGTTCATGATGCCCATGAGCACCTCGGTTAACTGATAAATTTGTGAAACTCTCTGCTTTGCATATTTGGAGAAGGGTGTACAGGTATGTCGAGGAAGATATCATATTAGTCATGATCGATGACCAGAGGCAAGGGAAAAATTGGTGCAAAAATGGGCAAATGATTTTTAAGAAGATAGCAATGCACCATGCTCAACCCTGATTGGTCAATAGGATCAATACAGATTCATGCCAAGATTATTGTTTGTTTGCTCATTTACCACCATAATGTAATGCTGGAAAAGCGACTTACAAGCGTTCAAAAATAACGAACTATTTCGATCCAAAATGTAGGGTTCACTCTTGTCGAGCTTTCAGTCATAAATTCTGAATGACTTCTGCCAGATGTTACTTTAATCTGCTAGGATTTCTTTGATCTCAATGTTTAATACTAAACCTCATTTTCAAATATTCTCTATGACCTCTTAAGCATTTCAGCAGCCCATTTGTTCAAATACTCTTTGTGAAACATGGCAACATTTAAAGGCATCACTGAAGTCCTTCCAAGTTTTGCAAAATCATTTCTACTACACCTGCAAACCAGAATAGCTGGCATGGCTGTGAGAGTTGACAGTCAACCATATTATGGCATGTTTTTTCCAAAAAAATGATGTGACATACACTGGATAATGCAAAGAAATGTGAAAATACACCATAAGAGTCAGAAGAGTAGCATGAACTGACAATAATATCATCAAGTGATGCGAGGTTTATCATGTGCATACTAAAGATTGAAGATATTAGAAGGTGCGCTACAAGATGCTGTTGACTATCGGCTATAAACAATAAAAAAGAAGAAGAAAAAAGAAGAAGAAGAAGAAGAAAATAATAGAAATAAGGGCAGGGAAATAGATTAGTTGAAGACTATAAAGTAGAATGCAAACACACCACACAGGATTTATAACATCACAGTAGTACATTGAATGTCAGTAAGTGTTAAAAACACAAGTATACTTGTTGGGTAAGTCTGAAGGAAATATTAACAAAAGCAACAACAACAACAACAAATCAGACAAATATTAGAATCCGCCATTAAAACAAAACTGGAAGAGGGAAAGATACAACTTGTATGTAACAAGAAATATAACATAATATACAGCATACACATACAGCAACACTATACAATACTACTGTAATATTGCTAAATGTGCACCTGTATACAGCATTAAAAAATACACAGGACAAAGTCACACAATAAAAGTGAGTTTAAAATCAAACTTATTATTTTTTTTATGGGCATTTTTTAATGACATTTTTTAATGTCACATATTTTAGGGGATGTCTTAAGAAAAAGTGGAATCACTAAAGGTAAGAGAAAAATGAAAAAAAATGATCATGACATGGTCAGCTCATTTCCTGTGAAAGTACATGTATGAGCATCATTTTGATTTTAAGACTGTCAACATTCTCCTTGTTTAGAAATCCTAATAATATCGATGGGGGGGGGGGGGGGATTATGCCTTCTTCATTCCATGGTTCAAATTCCTAACTACTGACTAACCACATCATAGATTTAAAGTCAGTTCTTTAAGACCAGTGAACTGGAAAGCAGCTGTTTTTCTGCATACAGGTTTGTTGCTTTCTTCTTCTTCTTTGATGAATGTTCATAAACTTACAGTTTGGAGAATTTCAGGCAATTAGACTATGATTTCACAGCTCAGAATGTGGCTTATATAACAGCATCTTAAAATGCTGGTACCAGTACTCTACAATTTTTTTTTTAATTCTCCACCTGCCCCCCCCCCCCCCCCAGCATGTAGTTCTTCCCTGCAGAAAGAAGGCTCTGTTCAGAATTTCTGCTTATGATTATTGCTTTTTAGTGGTCTTAACAAATTTGTGATCTTGAGAACTCTTGCAGAGACAGCTATGCCAGTAGCATTCTGTGAGACCAAAGGGGAAAAGAACAGACACTTCCATCAAAGGGTGCAGCTCAGGCATTGACAGCATAACAATCTATGGCATTAAACTACTGATAGGGTAGAAAGGAAAATAAATGGCTTACATTTCTGGGGGTGGGGGGGGGGGAGACATTTTGGAAGTACAGCTGATAAACTTCAGAATAGAAGGGGAAAAAAAGGAAAATGATTAAGATAGTTTTGTCCAGATATTTGTAAATAATTGCCTGAAAGTTTTGGCAGTTTAAGATACGATAAAATGATGCCAGGTGGGATAACAGAAACTGCCTCTAGAAAACAAAATGAATACGTGCAGTCAAGATGCATTTTGAACAGTCAATGCACAAATCTGTACAAAACAAATATGCAAACATAATGCACAAATTTGCAGAACAGACATTCATTTTTTTTTTCTCTTAAGGGCGGAGGGAGGACACTTTTTCATTCTCGATAAAGCAAAAAAATACAAACTTTTGAGGGTGTTGCCAACGCTGGAGCACTTTTGCTGGCAGTGGGAGCAGCCTGTGATAAGATAATGATGGCATACTTTTATGGTATCGCCCACCATATACATGTCAGGTCTCCATGTATTAAAATTAGTGGAAATATAGTGAGATAGATAGATAGGCAGGTAGGTAGACAGGAAGATATAAAGAAGACAGATGTATACATGTATTCAAAGGAGAGACAGCTGAAATGGATCATATAGTTTTGGTTGACATAGGGGATTTAGTTTTTAACTTTTTACATGAAAAAGAGAAACCTCCTATAAAATATTAAAGAGTGTGTACTTCTAATAAGGAATTCAAAGTTTATTTGATAAAAATTGATTTTGAAATGGCCGAGATATCCAAAAACAAAGAAAAACATAGCAGTCCTGATAAAAGGTGGGTCCCATCTTTTTTTTTTAAGGACCTCTTTGTTTTTGGATATATCTCAGTCATTTCTAAACCAATTTTCATCAAATAGACTTTGAATTCCTATTAAAATTGTATGTTTTTTCTTAGGTCATAAGAGGTTTCTCATTATCTCATAAACAAAAGTTGGAAACCTAAAGCCTCATCTCAACCAAAACTATACCATCCCTTTAAAGGGGAGGACTAGTAACCGATCAGTGGGAATCAGTGAGAATACTGAGGGATGATTGCTCCAATCCTTGTGGGATTCATTTAAGAGTACATTACATATCTACTGTTGTGTGAAAATTATTTGCTTCAGAACGGTCTCATATTCAAGTTATGTGCAGATTAATGCCCCGTCACTGACCAGGCACGCTAACCTGGAAACATTAAACTGCACATTACTTGAATATGAGACCGTTCTGAAGCAAATAATTTTCACACAACAATAGATATATTATGTACTCTTAAATGAATCCCACAAGGATTGGAACAATCACCCTCCACTATTCCCACTGATTCCCACTGATCAGTTACTCGCCTTCCCCTTTAAAGATGTCTAGACTGAACAAGACTGACTAAGAAACAAGAACATTAAGACTACAGAAACAGTAGAACAGACAAACATGTAGGTGAAAACAAGATAGAAATATCATGTCTCCCACATACAGTCACAAAAAGTTGTAAGAAAAGTGGAAATAAGTAAAAGACTTCTCCAGCATGGTAGGCTTGTCAAAACTGCTGGATGCGGTAGTCTAGCATCTTCAGCTGTTTGACAATCTCACTGTTATATATGCACGCTGTACATCAACTGATAATTTTTCTTTTTTGTGTTTTGCTTTCTGGTCGTGCTCCAAGCAAGTGACTGTTGACTGCTATAAATGAATGCACACATATGCAATCAAATGATTGGTAAGAACTGAATACATGAAATATTAATTGCATTTATAGCAAATTCATGATACACAGATAAAACGACACATTTGTGGAAGCATCCTTGCAAAAATATAGGCAAAATTATTGGAAGGGTAATGTTTACTGTCTAGTCAGAAAAAAGAAGAAGACATTGCAGTGGCGGATCCAGAGGGGGGCGCAACCGGCGCACGCCCCCCCCTTTAATTTTCGTAAAAAACAAAAGAAATAAAAAGAAAAACAATGAAATGAAACCCGGAAGTGGCACTTGAAATATTACTCACGCCCCCCCTTTTATACAGAATTCCTGGATCCGCCCCTGCATTACCTTCAGAATTACTATCCTCCAGACTCTCTTTACTGGTGTGATTTAGCACCATACTTACAAATGTTACTCAATACTTGCTATTTTACTAGTTTGATTCATTTTTTTTTTCTGTTCAGAACTTATAAGAGTGTCACAGATTTTCCATTCACTAAATGCATAAAAAGGTTCTTTTTATTTCTTTCCTGTTTAACAGTTTCCTACTCAGAATAAAATATGACCTAACAGTTCCCTCTTCATCCCTTCATGCAATGCCGATAATAGTAATATTACTGATAAAAATGACAAAATTGATTATCACACTCATCATCATCCTCATCGTCTTCATTATGACACTTATAGTTACAAAAATGATAACGATAGCAGCCATTCTATTTTTGATTTTATAACAATTATGACAACTGCAAATCTATGTATTAATTTAATAAAGACTGCTTTCCATGTTCTTCCTCAAATGCAGTAGCTCCTTTGCTCAAATTTCCCCCTTTATTTAAAGTGCAGAACAGACATGTAGAGCTGCAGAGATAAAATTTCATTTTATGGTGGTAAAACTATACAAAAGCAACAATAAAATGTATATGCTCCAATGTGGGACATATTTTTAAATAAAAATCATATTGCAAATACACTTATGAAATACATATAAGACATAGCTTCAAAATGATATGTTCAACTTAAGGCGCACGACAGTGTTTCCAGTTGAATGTTGTCACAAGTTCTCATAACATAATAGAAACGTCTGTCTCCACAACTGATAAAAGAATATTAGCAAGATGCTGGTCTGGCGTGCAATACGACAGACATTTCATCTTTCACAAGTGTCTGCATACCAGCACAATTTGTCGCCACACAAGAGTGACAGTTTTGCACAGTAGGATGTGACAAATGGCAAAAGCATACCAGTGAAAAAAATGAATAAATAAATGGTGCGGCATTTTGCTCCATTTACCATATCATAATACATACACAAACATAGAATGATGAGTATGAATTCATTAAGTATTGCAATGGATGCAGAATCAAGGAGCAGGTGAAAAGGACGTGTGCATAGTGATTGGTTTAAAAAAGTAACTATATATAATCATAAATATGTATTTTATGTTTTATATATGATGACATAGTAATAATAGAAACAGTAATATGAAATATAATGATAAAAAAGTAATGATAAATAATGCAGAAGGCAGCAAAATTGGTGATAACAGTTGTGAAAGTATACTGCCCTCACAACAATTGATAATGATTTGCACAGAAGTGGTATGTATGTATACGATTGTACATAGTAAGCATGGTGCTGATAGTGATTGTGATATACTTCAACTTGTATTCCAATGTGTGATTTGCTGTCTGAGGATATTAGCTTTTCTTCTTTCTTGAAATGAGGAGGTCAAGTGATAAAACAAATAATGCACATTTCGGTCCAGTGCTAGTCAACAACAGCCACTCCTCTGTAAGTATGGATCAAGTCCAAGTCAGTTTGAACTTCACTTTCTGTGTTTCAAACTACAGTTGAACCTCTCGTATCCGGACAAGTCGGGACCGGGGCTCATCCGGATAAGGGATTTGGCCGGATACGGGAGACTCAATGCTTTATACATGTACATCATATACATACACATGTACTGATGTAGCCCATTGTAGTACCACATGTAGTAATGTGTATACTGCAACCTTTTCATTGTTACACTCAGTGGATGTTAATCATGTTGGAATTAATATGAAATTCATGTGTGTTTGTGTAGGAGTTCTCAAGGAGTTGGGAATCCCCCTTTCCTCCCGTAATTGTTTAAAAAAAAATCACGGCGAGATTGCGTCCGTATAATAGAGAGATCCAGATAAAGGGAGGCCGGATAAGAGAGGTTCAACTGTATTCCAAACTTACTGTCATGGCATAGTTCCAACTAACACAGAAACCAAGGTGCATGATGGGTACACTATCACTACAAACGGTCATGTGATCATCAGGACTGATGTAAGTGTATGTGTATGTGAATACAAAATGGAAGGTGTATATATGACTGTCTTTAATCAAGTGTTAAAAAGTTATTTGGTGGTATATAGAACTTGTGTTTGCATCATACATGCTATACATTGCACACGATGCAAAATTAAGCGCTTGCAAAAACATTTTAGTGATTTTAGTGTATTTTGAGATGCTTCAACGGCACTCGGACAGACAGAAAGCAGTGTAACGACATGTTGCAGCAAAGGATGGCGATACAGGCAAGCAACCCACAGACATGTCTCAAAAGGCTGAAGTACAAGACTAGTAAACACACAAAGAGATACAATGTGTATCTTAAAAGGAAAGAGAGGGAGAGAACGTTAAGACACGGCAAAGTGACACAAGTGTCTACAACTAGCGTGCTACTTCTATATACAGAGTCAAGAGATAGGAAATGTAGTAGGTGGGATAGGGTATCGCTATGCATATGACATGGCTCTGAATTCAACCCTCCTCCGTTACACTTTCGGGAACTGCAAAAAAAACTGGGACACTACAGAGGCATTATCCCTGCTTTTGTCCAAGAAGAACACAAACTGGAGGTACAAGTTGGTGATAAGGGTAGATTGTGCCTAGAGTCAGAAAGTTACCCAGCCAGGATGTCTGAAATGACATCCTTAGAAAATTTAATGCCTGATAAAGGCCACTATGTGTACAACTCCCTAAATTACATTAATTAAAGAAATCACAAGAAGATGTACACTCAATCTCCAATTACAGTCATTTAGAAAATTCTGATGTAACATGAATGTTTTATGAAATAAATGTGATTTTACAAGAGAATGTGTTTTCTTCCTTTCTTCTGAGAAATTTCAACGTTTTTGTGATAAATACTGAGTCTTTACTTTTTTTATTCATTTATTTTTTTTTTTTTGGTGGTGCTGGTGCAAAGAAGTTCATCCTTGATTTATATTTGCTTCTGTTTTTTTCCAGAGCCATGCCATTTTCTAGAAAGATACTGTAAACGCCATATATTTCAGGACTTCAGAATAAAATTTCACAAAATTAGGGCTTGTAACACAATTTACTGAGTGCCTTGACTTACGATCTCACACTGAAGGAATGAAAAGTAAGCAGTATCTGTTCTCAATGTGCAAAATTCGTGACATCGCACCTTGAAAACAATATGTATTGCATTTATATATAAAGGGCTCAACATTAGCAGTGGCCGGGTGGCGTGCAGGCGCCACCACCTTCTGAAAAAAGATATGTTTTGGTGGCCATCATATTTCATTGTTGGACCACAAAAAGAAAAAGTGAGTGTCGAGCCCTGATGTTATACACAGAGGTAATATTTTTGTGTTACATGCCAGTAATTTTTTTTTTTTTTTTTTGCAAACACCATAGATTAAACTTGCAATAAAAAAAAAAAAAATTGTATACAATTATAAGACCATCCTGAAATATTTGACGTTCTACAGCCGCCTCATACTATCTACTGAAGATCAAAAGAGGGTGTGAGACTAGTAGAAACTTTTCAAGCTATTTGTAGATGGTGGAGAAATCTCAAGAGCGACAGACAGAGGGTTCCATTTTGAAGTGTTGTTTTATTTGAAGAGAAAGTAATGGAAGTAGAGTCAGTAGGCTCATCACCACTAAGTGTGTGCAGTACTTACACCTTGAGTGTCTCCAGGTTTGGGTAAAAACTGTCGAGGGGAGGGGAGGGGAGACAATAGACTTTGAATGGGGATACCAATGTTTGATCATCATTACTCTGAAAACGTTTTCAGCACACACACACACAAATTTCCAGTTCATCAGTATGTACTTCTGTGAGGCAGGTACATTGTTCTTTAATAATAGCAGAGTAGGGGAGGGGGGGGGGGGGGTGAAGAAGTCATGCAAGTGGACTAGCAAGATCAGACAAACTTGTACAATACCAGACTTAGAACTTTGTTTTGTATCAGATGGGCTACCATTCCAGGATCATGGTTTTTATATTGTACCCAAATAATGCTCAGACAGGTGGTTTTTTTGTTTGTTTGTTTGTTGTTGTTTTTTTGACAAACATGATTTCATCCTGCCGCTATTGTTCCTTATACGTTTACAACATTGTGTAATTTTTCTCTCAATGCTTGCGTTAAAACCACCTTACTTATCCTGGTTTACTATCCCTGAAAGCATGAATAGCCAGCTGAAATCAAATTCTGATGGATTCCCTTAAAGACACGACAACAAATTCTCAAACAAACAATTTCTCAAAATTTCAACTTTTTCGGTGCTGGTATGATTCTTCCTCTTTGGTGAGGCTGGAATTGCCGGTATTTCAATTTACAAAAGTTGCCTCGGTTCCAAAACAGAAAAGATAACAAATAGTATGGGAATTTCAAGTGTTACATCAATATACATATTATACCAGGTGATAGATAATATGTAGCATAGACATTGAAAGAGGTGCTCACAGATTTCATCTTAATCTATGGTAGCATTAAGCTAAAAAGAATTTGCAAGCATTGGAATATACAGCAAGCACAATAGTCTTTCATTAATCTATAGAGAAATCTGAGGAGAAATTAGAGTAGCATCATTAGAACATCTACTCAAATTTCCCGAAACCCTGGGGCATCACCCAGTTAGCGTTAGAATAAAGATGGTGAAGAAAACTTATTGATATACCAGCTCTCAATATTTATGGTCACAAGTCGCATGCTGTATGTTTACCATGATTCAGGTAATGTTTCCATTAAAGCATATTTCTCTACTCAAGACAACAATTGTTGCCAAATGAGAGAAATTGGAGAATAAAATTCCTCTTCTCTACATCCCTATATCAAATTATTACAGCCCCACCTGATGTTGTGATGTACAAATACATCACTACCAGTTAAACTGCTTGAGGTTACAAGAAGGTGTGGGGGAGGGATATGTGTCCATACTTAAAGGTGGCAAAACAGGAGAGAAAAATGAGTGAAAAACAGACACTAACATTATCATTCTCCACATAAGCCTGTAACTTCATAAAATACAGTGTGTATCAACATGAATAATGTGTGAACATATCAATATCATCACATGTCGGGCACTGTGGAAAATACTGGATGCAAATGAAACCACAGGCTGGTAATCTGGAAAGTGGACTATATCATATTTGACTAATATACATCTATTCAGAGTATTAAACTGCACAGAGATAAGTACTACAATACACGTATGTATATTCTACATTTTCCTACAACTTTTTCTTCTTCTTTTTTTTTTGGGGGGGGGGGGGGGGGGATACTACACCCCCTTTTCAGTTTCTGGGCACTCAGGGTTTAGGAGTGCAGTTCATCAGTGCCCAGCCACATTTACAACCACACAAAAGGAGTTTATAATTTTTGTTTAAAAACACCCCCCCCCCTTAATTCACAAATTTGAGCAGCTTGCTCCAATTGTAGGCTATTTTACGAATATCATTCACAGCTATGATAAATGGTATATGATAAACATCTTTTCAGGAGAACCTTACAACTAGCTATTCAACTGATTTCCTCAATGATTAAAATTCACAGAAGAATCCAAAAAAAGCTTGTATCGACTGTTTTGATTCACATACTTCAGCCACAGAATATCTCAGCACTTGGAATCAACTTTGTATGTGTTAGCTGAAGCTATACATCAAGCAAGTCTCAAGCAAGCCTTGGTGTATCAAGAATCACTGCCACTGAATCTGAAAATTTTGCAATATTAGACCACGGTTCTGTTGCATTTTAAGAGACACAATCAAACATCAGTCAGAAAATCAAATGTGTACATGTAAGCCCGGTATCAGCCAGAAATAAGTACTCAGAGACTCATGTTTGCTATTATGTCTTCAATAGCTTAAGGATTTCAACTTTTGGGCAACAGGGCACAGTAAGTTTCTAAACCTTGATAAAGACATGGCTTTGTATGGAATATCTGCACCATCTAACTAGCTTCAGTCAGTGTTTACTTTGTAACATACTTTGGTTTGATAGTCCACTTTTGAGAAAACCAGGTGCATCATGTCCCTTGTACCCTCATGCTGTGTAATACTGTAAAAGTGGATATTTTCGCGTGACTAATTTTTCGCGCTTGGCCGGGTAGGAAGAGTTTCGCGTGTTTTTAATTCCGCGGAATCAAAACATTAACTAAGAGAACATATGGCACGCAAAAATATTTGCGGGCTTTTATTTTCGCGCTAGTTTCTGATTGCGCGAAATGCGCGAAAATTTAAACACCGCGAAAATTTCTACTTTTACAGTACTGTAGACTACGTTCTGTCGTCATGTGTAATGTAGAATGTACAAAATAATGTGTTTACAATTTTATACAGGTGTTGGTGTAAACATTATCAAATATAGAATGTGCTTAGATATGAATATGAGGACACTGGTGGTGGAAAAAACTGTGGGTTGAATCTGACATTATCATTTAATCTTACCTCTGGAAGTACCTGCGTATGATATAGTTTCATTTCAAAAGGAAGTGATCAATATTAATGCTGATATCCTTGGAATTGAACTAATAGACTTTACAGTGTTATCAATTTCATAGTTAGTCCAAAGGTACATTTATTGTCAATGCATTGTGATTGTGCACAACTTCATGTTTACGCATCAAACCAAACATGAAATGCAAGTGCATGGTGCAGATGCCACACTGTATGTTTTGCAGTGCTATGAAATTGTTTCATAATGCATGACAAACTTACAAGTATCTGGGTTTGATTGTTTGTTTTTTGTGCACACACGTCAAATATTTCAGAATGAGGACATACAAATATATATTTGGGCCCCATCAATTGCAGCACAAAAAGCTCACAACTTATAAATTCTCATTACAATGCAGTACATAATTCTAAAGCTTGTCACTCTTTCAGTAAGCTTTACATTGATATGACACATCACAGTGAATGTGATCAATGGCAATTTGGCAATCGGATCAGCTTGTTGGTGTGAAGATGATCACCCCATCACCTCTACAGAATACTGTATACGCTATAATTTTCGCGTACATAAATTTTCGCGAATTGCCGCTGTCGCACATTTTCGCGAACGGTTAAATTTGCGATTGGGGGACCAGAGAAAATATGAAGTGGCAAAGAAAGTGTGAATTTTCAACTTACTAGCAAATAAGAATGATACTAGTTACACACTGCATGAAAAAAACTTACCAAACTCTGCGAACTAGTAAGTTAGAATTCAACATTTTTGAAGTGGTTAAGTCCATCGCGCTAGATTTCTGACGAGTGGTCCCCTTGCGATAATGGATTGGCTCTCTACAGTATTCGTAAGTAGACGTGGACGTGCGTAAACAAGCTTAACCAGTATGGTCTGTTCGGTAAGCCGTGACATGGTATACTAGTACTGAAATGTTCGTATCATCAAGGCAAGGGATTCATTTTGGAAGGTAATATTTTCGCGTGTTGTTAATTTCGCGAATAGCTCCCGACTCGCGAAATTCGCGAAAATAAAACCCACGCGAAATAAATAGCGTACACAGTAGATTCATACAAATTGCTCAAAGTCCAGAGAGTCTTCTTGAAGGCACGGATGAGTGGACAGCACCCTCACAATGCTTCACATCATTCACTCCGATCCTCATTCACTTCTTATACACTCCACTAGGGCATTGTGATTCATAATAAATTGCAGCATTATCCACATTTTTTTTTTTCCAATTTTCCTTTAACCCTTTTTTTTTTCTTTAAGTGGGACACAAGTAGTGGTAAGAAGGCTTATAACCACATTTGTATATTTCATTTTTTTTTAAAATCATGATTATAATGCACTTAATTTCAGCACACACAACAAACAGTGAGTATTGCAAAGTGCAGTGCAGAAGCACGCCCAGTTTGTGGATAATCCAAGGATTCAACAACGCTTAGTTCTCTTTTTTCCATTTGTGAAATAGCATGCAGTCATATGCAAACCATAGCCGGCAGAGGCAGTTTATTTTTTGACAGATGGAATGAAACAAATACTGAAGTGCCCTGACAACAGCAGGAAGAATTGTCACCTTTAATACTTCTCAACAAATAAATGTGCATGTGTGTGTGTGGGTGTTGTTATTGTTTTCCTCCTTTTTCTTTTAATTTAAGTGCAGCAACATGCATTTTTTTTCCTGCCAGTACCATTCTCAAATCTCCCATTTCCTAATGCATCACTCTAATGTAAAGTCTTAGGCACTGCATGGTTCGACACCGCACGGTTGCACACCGAGAAGGCATTCAAGCTTTATAGACCAAGACAATTAACAGGGTAGAGAATAATAAATGTACAAGGATGAGGTGAAAACCTGTCTGGGAACATTATCTTCCTGCATCAGCCACACAGCATTCTTTTTGGCGAGACACACTTTGATGTAACATTCAAATCAAATTCATCAAGAGATGTTGGGGCAGGGGCATAATGTACTTGCTAAGGTTAATCTTACCGCACTCCCCGACAGCAGGAAGCTGGCAGTGGTGGAGTCGGTGGGCGGAGTCTCGGGGATGTTCCTCTTGCCCAGCGCCATGCCGACGATGGCCGTCATGTGGGTCTCCGTGCCGAACACGTACATGGGCACGCCAAGGTTGCCGCCTGCATGGACAACAGGACGAGAACGAGGGCAGCAGACAGAGAAGAGTTAAAGAATTCCACTTTTCTTACGGTGCAATGCTGCACCACAATGGAGTTAATCCAAATGAAAACAAAGTTCAGTCATATGAAAGAATTACAGAATTTTGAGGGTTTGCGCATGTTTTCGCCAAACAGTGCCATCGGTTACAACGAAACATGACAATCAGCTGAGGTGGTGATGTCATCAACTCATATCTGTCCTCTTTATTTGTGCACAAAAATGTCATTAAAATCATATCTTGCAGATGACAAGTTAGTAAGCTGCAACCATTTCCCTTTTAGACAGATAGATAGATAGATAGATAGACAGATAGACAGATTGATAGATAGATAGATAGACAGATAGATAGATAGATAAATAAATAAATAGACTAACAAATAGACAGAATAGATGGATGGATACATAAATAGGTGATTAGACAGACAGATAGATAAAATAGATAGACAAACATATTAGACAGAGGGGGAAGAAGAAGAAAACAATGGGAGAGATAGACAGATAAGATAGAGAGCTAGAAAGACAAAAAGATAGATATATAGGGAAAACAAAGAGAAGAGGAAGAGGAGAGAGACGAGGGAGTCCTTCAAGAAAGACATTGATATAATCGACAAAAGTGACTGCAGTGGCAAGCTAAAAGTTGTTGGTGTGTATTGGTTGATCCCCTAAGGGAGGAATCCATGATCTCTATACCCACCAAGCTCCCTCATGACCCGCAGCCCCTCCTGATAGTTGGGTCCCCCTCGTCTGACGTAGATGGACACTTTGTATTCAATCAGCTTCTCCTTGAACTGCTTCAGGGCTCGCACTATTCCCTGAAATGCAAATTGACAAATACAATATTGCATAATCTTCTTACGATATATTTGCAGCGATTTACAGGTGCTGTACTGTATCCATATGCTGTTATTTTGGCGTACAGATATATTTGCGCATGAGATCATGGACATTTTCATGAGAGGTTTTCACGATTTTGACACCAACGCTATCATAGGTGCACTGATGCTTGTCAGTTCGAGATATTTTTGCATGTTTTTAAATTTGTGGTCCAACAGTGATTGGCGAAATTTGTGAAAATTAAGCTCTCGCGAAAAGAACATCTTATACAGTATATACTGGACATTTCACATGCGAGGACTTGTATGATGATTTCATGAGTATCATGATTTGCTTTACGTAGCTGCTGAGTAAAACAATGAAAGCTTGTATTAAGCAAGTGACCAAAGGACAAATACAATGTGGCTTGAAGTTCCCTCTGAAGGACTACTAGTATGCAATGATGACAACATGCCTTGCTTAGAGGCACAACTGCAACAGCCAGGGGACTTGAACTGAGGATCTCTGATTGACAGTCTGTCTTATTCTACTGGTGTCCATTATATTCCCTCTTGATATATCTTGTATTGTTTAGGGGCCAATGTTGTAACATCACAGAAAGCATTCCCTTTTCCCCCGCCCCCCAATGAACTTTGACCTTCCAGGAACTCACCTTGAAGGTGGCAGCGACGTTGGTGAAGTTGGCGATGCCGCCGCCGATGATGAGAACCTTGCCCTCCGGATGCTGCTCCCTGGTCATAAGGCTCAGGACTGTCTTGGCATACTCGTACGTCTGACCCTCGCTGGGGGCACCGGAGTATTCACCGTAGTTGGCCAGCTCAGAGGCTCCACCCAGGTCACAGATGGTATCACTGGGGTTTGGGGGAGATGGGGGTGGAGAAAGGGGGAAAGGGGAGGGAGAAAATAAAAGTGAAAAGAAGGGATAGGGGTATGACTGAGTTAGTGAGCTCCTTCTTAGTGAGCTCCTTCACTCTAACATCAATAGTGTATGTTCACATCCATGTTCAGCATGTGTTTGTATCTACAAGAAATTTTTAATTAGGGTCCCATTTCATAAAAGATGTTAGGATAGCAAATCTTGCTGGAACGGTAACTTCCTGTAGCAACAGCCAATCAGGAATCTGGATTCTTGTCATTATTATGACAATTGCTGTTCCAGCAATATTTGCTATCATATCAACTTTTTATGAAATGGGGGCCCTGGATGTCCTTTTTAAGCTGCAGAGAATCTCCATTTCAAAAAGCAATAATGCACGCGTAATCTGTATCATGATAGACCTAGTGAAAAGACAGAAGCGGCCTTGGATTTGATCCCGTCACCTTTACACTGCTACCAGGTAGCAGCACTACCACTTAAAGGTCCTGTTTACCTTTGGAAGCAGAAAAAATGTTCAAGATATCACTTTTGATGCATACATTGTATGTGTAGGTCAGCTGGATCACAAAACATCCTACCATATAAAATTTCTGCAATAAAGCTTAAAACATAAGGAGATATCACTATTTTTCTCATTAAACCATAACTGTAGACAGTTTAGCCTGGAAACATTCTTATTATGACTATTGTTCACATTTTGTATATTTAATAATACTTAACATCGATAATACTGGTTCAAATTTTTACATTGGTTGTTTCTATCCCTAACTCACATTTTAGAACTATTTTGAAGCACTAATGCTGGGTTTTTGTTTCATCTGCAAATGGTAAATTACGCCTTTAAGCTGTTCAAGCAAGTTCAGGGGAGTGATGAGATGAAGTTGGAACAAATGCCCAATACCTCACCTCCTTTTCATTCTCTGCTGGTCTTATCTATAATTCATTAGCCTCCAGGAAGATATTTTGGTGGTCAAAAAGCAATCACTAACGAACACACTATGCCACTTCAGTCCCACTCACTGTAATATGTGTCACATAGAACTCTTCCAATGAGCATGCAATAGCTCTTCATGCAGTATGTGGAAATAGACTCACTTAAATAAATAATACTATTCTTATTCATGGAAGATATTGCTCATTACATATTGTACTGGCATTGTTGGACACTTTGCTTGTATTCTTAAATGTCATTTGTGTGAACATCGTTATCGCTATCACAAACAAGCCTGGGTGAAGAAATTAAAAGAGATATTTTGTCTCTTGCTCTTAGTCTGTCTGTCAGTCTGTCTGTCTGTCTGTCTGTCTGTCTTTGCCTTTTCTTTCTCTCACCTGTAAATGACTGAAGCTCCACCTCCGGCCACCATGGTCCAGATTCGACCCTTGGGGTTCAGGATGGTCAGTTTGAGAGACGCCCCACTCTTTGCATCCAGGTCAGCTATGTATGCTTCCTGTGGGTCAGTGACAACGGTCAATTTAGACATATGCCAGATTTCAGTCTTAAACACACCATTTTTTTCAGATGACTACATACAGCCACGACATGACTTAAGAAAGTTATCAGTAATCTCAGTATTTAACTGAAAAGGATATGTTGATTTCAGTGATTTGATCTCCCAACAAAAGGAGGTTCAAGATTCACGGTTCAAGACTTGACTAATAAAAAGCTTCAAGAAATAGAAATAGTCAAACTCACCAAACAGAAAGTATTCACTCTAAAAGTTTACATTTGCCAACAAATTAGTACATGTATTTCATTGAATATTCTTTGTCCAAGGAAAAACAATTTTTACAAGACAGCTTTCTTCCATGGTCTTCCATTCTTATATCACTTTAAGTGTAAGATATCATTTCTTTCTTTTTTGTCAATCTGTTTAAATTCAAAATGCCATTGAGTGTCTATTTTCTTCCCGATTTTAATAAAACCATAACTATTCTATTTGTCTGAATTTATTCTTCATGCTACAATCAACTCTAAAAACATAGATTGGAGGTTCCCTTTAAATTCTGCCCAGTGAAGTCTTTCCATGTTACCTCCGGGAAAGCCTCACGCCCAAACGGAGGCGGGAACTCCAGGTCACCCCACTGCACTTTGCACAGGTACTCCGCTGTTGCATCGATCTTGGCGGCCAAATCCAGCACATAAACCTTGTCTGTCACAACTGCGGGGTAGACACAGATACATAGATGGACATAAGGGAGATAATCTTTTTTGTGAGCCACTTTCGAACAGTCTGTGAGATTTCTACAAGGAGTCAAATAGTTTTGGTACACACTTGGTATACTACTAGCAGCGTGAGAAGTTAGACAAAAGTGATGCAGGGCACAAACTCACAAAACTTTATATAATTTGCAGTCATCCCCTTTGGTATTCTTACCCCTTCCCTACTCCCCCCCCCCCTTAAAAAAAGGCACTTAACAATGACAATGGCATTGATATAATTTCAGGTCATGACAGAAGTTGATTCTAAGAATCCTACAAATGCTTAACTAGACTATCAGTGTTATGTTTGTGACAGAACAGTAAATGAAGAGTTTGCACAATGGGTTAAAGGGGCATTCCAGACGATTTTCATAATTTCATATCCTGTAGTACATATTAAATCAACAGCTCCATTTACAGATTTGTGGAATTAATTGTGGTCCTTGAGCAGAGAAATTAATACTCTGAAAACCCAAAACAAATTGCACTGAACAAAGATGATGACATAGGAGCCTCAAATATTTCATAAATATAGCAATGTATAATTCCATTACAATACTGCATGCCCAACAAATTCACCTGTGCAGAATTTATGCATGCCTTCTTCTTTTGTTCTGCTTCCTTGAGCCCCATCTCACACATTTTTGTCGTGAGGCTGCCATGTCATCATCCTTGTTCATTGTGATTTGTTATAAATTTTGAAAACACTCCTATTCCTCCTCCCAATCACTACAAATTCTGAAACTCTGCACCCAGTGTAACCAATTTACAGTTGTTCATATTTAAAAGTCTGAAAATCATCTCGAGGTCTCCTTTAAGCTCCCTTTTCAAATATTTTAAAGACTATCATCAGGTGGACCTAACAAAACCTTTCCTGTGATACTTAACTTCCAATGTATAACATAACAAGGAATGTTCTTGGAGTTATAACTAAATATATATATCATATTTTCTTATTACTCTCTTCAATCCTTTTTAGCCTTAATAGCAAACATATCTTATTAACAGGAATGGAGTTAACTTCTTTTGCAATCAAACTCTTCATATTTTGACTGAAAATTTTCAGAACTTTGGATTTTAAAGTTTGATGGGAATGTGGTACATATGGCACATGTCTACTTGAGTCCAAATGCGAGATGATTAGGGCACAACTCACCCAGTGGATTAATCTCTAGGTATGTGAAGTAGAGGTCACAGAACTGTTGATACAGGTCCTTGATGAACTCAGCAACCATCCTGTATGACAAAATTACATTCATGGGTACATTGTATTTCAATGAACAGTGTTTGCACACACTGCCAAAGAGCCATAAATCTTCTGTCACCAAAAAGAACATTTTGCCTGCACGGCACCTCTGTCCTTCTACTGTAGATGTATGTAATATAAGTTGTGTGTCTCTACAATGCAGTTAATGTTCAGCATACTCTTCCCATGAGGGCAACAATTAACTAATACAGCCCACTCAGGATTTGAATACAAGATGAACATAAATAAAGTTCTGTTAATGAAGGAAGTTTTGAGACTAATACAATAAATCTAGTGATTGCTTCCACTCCTAAAAAATAATAATAATAATAATAACAAATAGTGAGATAGATGCTTTCCACCTCCCCACATACAGGTGACAAAGTTATCTATAGATGAAAACAATCTTTCTTTAAATCAACATCTTAGAATAATATGAATGATATGAAGTAAAGATTTAAATACAAACGAATTGACTGAAGGTTCATGACTGAGGATACACTGCACCCTGTCAGTGTTTGCACACAGATTAACTAACAATAGGAACATTTCAAAGCTTATAACATGATAACATTGTGACGATCCAACACGAACAAACTGAACGTTGGATGTCTCGATAATTTCTGCACACTCAGCAGTGCTGTCCGTGATCGAAGAGAGACACACGCAAGAGAACAGAGACCGTGTCAATATTTGATTTTCATATTTGCTTTGAGTCCCCAGCCCTCAATGGGCACGTCCGCATGGAACAGAAAAGATGAATGGGAATGGGGCATGACTTTTATGGACAGTTATTCAGGATAACAGAAATGAAATGGACCTGCCCTAACTCTGTTGAATTTTATCCCAAGATGGCCATGTGTACTGGCAAAGCATCTCAAATTTCAGCCCTTATCTATTTAGTTTGACTGTATTCAGACCTCCCAACCTTTCTGACTGAAAAATAGGGATGAATTGACTCAAAAATAGGAAAGAAAGAGCAGCTCCCATAGGAGTGTGTAGTAACATTATCAAGATAAATAGGAATCTCCTATTGGAACAAGAGATGGGGATGGTCGAAATTCAGATTCTTTCCTCCAAATTCAGAATGGTTGGGAGGTCTGCTGTATTCCTTGATAGACATATATCTTCTAATATCTTTTTGAATAAATGTTTGTGCTTTCAGTAAATCTGATGGGACCTTATACAATAACTGTACTTGTGATTTTTATACAGTTGTTACTGTACAGTGATAAGGTTTTTGTTTGAAGAATATTATGAATCAAATGAGACATGAAGCCCAATTCTTAACTTGACAATATCATGTAGATTGATTTTTTCTTCTCTTGCAGTAGATTGAATGATGGCTTTTACTCTTTTATGTGAAGCTCCGACTGTAAGTCACATATTGTTCAAAATTGGCATGGGCAATCTAGAAGGCATTCAATTATTTTTACACATGATAGTGCAACCTTTGTATCTTTGGATATCTTTTTTAGATATCATACATGTCAGTTTGTAACAATGCCTTTTTCAAAAGCTCAGTTTATTTTTCAACATGTCATAGACCGACACCATATAGAATGTACCATAAATTCTGACTGTACAATGTGTTTATCATCATTGACTATAGGCTTCTACTTTCAGCAATGAATGACATACAGTGTCCATGCATTATCATCGTCAAATGAAAATGAAAGAAACAATTACATGTAAGTGCATTTTCAACTACAGTAAGACTTCTGGCTTTTCTTTTGACATAGTCACAGCCACAGTAGTATGATTAATTTAGCATCTATCATATATGGGGGGGGGGGGGGGGGGGGGTTCTGAACAGACATTATATGCTCACATATGGACCACACTAATGCACACCTGCGTGGTAAGTGGCCAATTATAGGCTGAGTCAATATGACTATGACAATGAAGTATGCCCTCTCTCTCTGGCACTTGCCATGCTGTTGGGTGAACCGTGTCATCCAATGTAGCTCTACGCTGTATAGACTCAACACATTTTGCCATTACATTAGCACACTCACATCCACACATTCATCCCAATGCACACAACATTGTCACATACCGTACAGTACATACTACCCAATGCACATAGGGGGTTCGTCATACAGATTTTGTGTTTTAAAACTAGGGATCACAATATCAACAGTCTCTCGGTCATAATCAGTTGAAATTTCACAGGAAAAACCAGAATGGATTCACACGAACATCCAATTAAAATTTTGAAAAAGATCAGAATTTGACATTTCAAACTGAGCACACATTATCCATAGCCTTTCTGTCATGACAACTTGCTCAAAGTTGCTCAAGTTGAAGTTGCTCAAATGAATTTAAAAATACCAGTTGCCACATCATTTCAGTCAATAAAGAAAACAATAAATTATACCTTGTGGCCACTCAGTCTGCCATGTAAGCATGTTTTGTGCTCTTTACAGTTATTTCACATATATCACGATCCTTAAAAAAAGCAAATTTACTCAGGGAGTTTGCATTGTTTACAGTCTAAAGTGAAGAGCCACCCCAGGTACATGTACAAAGTCATATGTCCAGCCCCATGGCGTGACTATAGCAGGCACACAGACGAGGTCAAAGGTTGTTCCGTCCAACGGCCATCTGAGGACAATTGCTCTTATACAGATCTATAGGCCCATAGTTGGAATGATGGTGTGTTTTCAAATATGGTACTACGGAAGTAGTAAATGCTTGTCAGCAAACGACCATGGGATCAACATCTTTAAAGTCACTGTTCACCACTGGGAACAGTGAATCAAAAAATGCTTGAATTATCACATTTGATGCATTTTATGTATAGCTTAGTTGTATCATAAAACATCCTACCATATAACAATTTCGCAGCAAAGCCACAAACATATTATCAGTAATTTTCTCAATAAACCATACTTGTAGACGGTTCATTCCAGAAACTATTTTTTAAAAAAATAAAAATTTCTTCATATACATCTTTACATTGGGTGTTTTCATCCCTAACTCACATTTCAGAACTACTTTGAAGCACTAAAGCTGTTTTTTTTTTAATGTGAAAATGATACATAATGGCTTGAAGCAGGGAATATTTAAGTTAGGAAGCATATCAGTATCTACAGGTGTGCATATCACCCATGATTGACATAGTATGTATCAGCAAAAAAAATAAAAATGAAAATAAAATAATGTGTAAAAATTAATCCATTCTGTTTAATTAAAATTCACACTAAAAATTGGCAACTTACTGCTTCTTGGCATCTGAAACCTTGGACAAGAGGGCAGCCTTGATGCCGTCAATGGTAACCTCCTCCTGGAGACCAATCTCCATCTTGACGGCCTGGGGATTGACGATACACCATTACATTAACCCATTGAGAATGTGCTGATTATAATACACATTTCCCATAGGCAGCTGCCAGAGTATACTCAGGACTAGTCTTTGATTTGCTTGTAGTTTTTTCCATTCACAAATCACACAGAGAATAGACCTAAGAATGCAATTTTTGTACAGACATCACATGCAATGTCAACAATAAGCTACCTACACACACACACACACACACACACACACACACACACTAACTGAATTAAAGGCAGTCATCAAATTACATTTTTATGAAGCTACTACCTTAAATGCCAATACTTGAAATAAATGCAATGGAGAATATTAATTTAATATATTTATAAATAAACATTTTAAGAAGATGTCATTCCCACATGAAAGGGACTGCAAGGAATGAAAGATGCTACGGAGCTGGTCATGGCTTGGGAAGAAAATTACATTCATTTAAGCTCTTCTTAGTATTGAATTATGATGCTATCACGCACTCTTGAACAAGGATCAGGATGTTGCCACAGAACGTGGCCCGATAACGCGTGCATGTGATGATTGTTTGTTACAGTGAGGGTTTATCAATTGATGTGTGTACATTAGATATTACTCTTGTTTGGTGAGCAAAGATTTGTCTCATACATCATCCAGTGTAAGCACACATATGGGAACACATTCATACTTCGCTGAGCAAAGTACAATCATAACTCTTGTTTGGTGAGAGCAAAGGTAAGGTGCACAAGGGCATAATGATCAATAGTTTCCTTAAATTTTAACAAACTGGCATAAAAAACAATGTGCCCTGCCCCTATAGTTCAAACAATCTTGGTGGTCTTTCATACTTTATCAATCAATGAGATTTCTTTAATAGCAAACTCTCGATTGAAATGCATAGATATTACGAACAAGGGTTATGACTTTATGATGGACCATTCTTCCAAATCAGCATAAATTTGGAAAGGACACTTTATCGCTGTGATTCATAATTTCCTGAAATCTACACCTCTATTCTAAACTATTATGTCCTTACAAGCAATGTGCCCTCATTATTACACAACATAGTATAACTCCTTCACATCGTGAATTTTTCTGTTGGTGCATGATGACAAATGCATTAATATTCCTTTTCCGTTGCTCTTATGGATAAAGTGTGACAATATGCGACATGTTCTGTACCTTAGCGTCGACATCTCCGATGTCAACACCGCCCTCGTGGTGAAAGAGAATGACATCGTTGGCTCGCTGGCAGTAGATGCAGACGTAGAACTCATCTTCAGGCTTGTGTGCTACAAACGGCTCGATGAGGAAGTTCTTTAGCTTGCCGGTGGCTGCTCCAACCTGGTGGTACAGAAATGAATGATCAACCTTCTGAGAAAAAGACTGTATTGTGTTTTAAAGGTTATTGCCCTTCCATACATACACCTTTCCAATTTCAATAACCTAATGTCATTACTGACTTGGCCAATGATAAAAAACAGACATATATGACAATACAAAGGATATGTGGCAATATTCAATATATGAGAAAGTACGCAGGATAAGAAACATGAAGGGTGGAAATGACATGGGCTAGGACTCACATTTTAAAGGGAACGTAAACCTGAAGAGCAATGTGGATTGAGTGAAAGCAGCAACATTAGAAGAACACATCAGTGAAGGTTTGGGGAAAATCGGACAATCGATGCAAAAGTTATGAATTTTTGTTAAAGTTTTGGTGTTGGAACCGCTGGATGAGGAGACTACTAGAGGTTATGACGTATGAGTGGACAACAATACAAAGAAAATATAAAGGAAAATCAACAAAAATTCACCTTTCTAGCATTATGAAAGAGTACTTGACCTACCGCTTTCAGAAAGTAGGGGGAATAATTAATACCCTTAACATATGTCAGTATCAAGTTGATGGAATTTGTAATTTTCATGAAAAATAAATTTCTGTGGAATTTTCTTTATATTTTCTTTATATTGTTGTCCACTCATACGTCGTAACCTCTAGTAGTCTCCTCATCCAGCGGTTCTAACACCAAAACTTTAAAAATTCATAACTTTTGCATCGATTGTCCGATTTTCTTCAAACTTTCACTGATGTGTTCTACTAATGGTTACTGCTTTCACTCAATCCACATTGCTCTTTGGGTTTGCATTCCCTTTAAGTAAAGTTCATCACTACCACTCTGAAGCAAATACGCGTATCAGGGCAATTACCCCCAGAGGACAATTACCACCTCCCCCCCCCCCACCCCATGGAGGACTTGCCTGTGTGTATAAAAAACAGTTACAAATGTTTACATATTAATAAGGTAGTGCCATTTTGTTGTTTACTCTTAAAGCAGATGTGCCTCACCATTATTAGCACTGAACTGCACTGTGACTGCCATGGTACCGTTTTGACTTTGATTCAGTTGAAAAGAATAATTGGTTTGACATTCACCATCAAATTCAATATCAACAGTGTGTGCTACATATTGGCAGGACTGCATGAAAGCTGTTTATCAGTGAGCTTTAAAGGGGATGGCTAGTAACTGATCAGTGGGAATCAGTGGGAATGCTGAGGGATGATTGTTCCAATCCTTGTGGGACTCATTTAAGAGTACATTATATATCTATTCTTGTGTGAAAATTATTTGCTTCAGAATGGTCTCATATTCAAGTAATGTGCAGTTTAATGTTTCCAGGTAAGCGTCCCTGGTCAGTGACGGGGCATTAATCTGCACATTACTTGAATATGAGACCGTTCTGAAGCAAATAATTTTCACACAACAGTAGATATATAATGTACTCTTAAATGAATCCCACAAGGATTGGAACAATCATCCCTCAGCATTCCCACTGATTCCCACTGATCAGTTACTAGCCATCCCCTTTAATATCATTATATGCTGGTATGGGATGAAGCCGAATATATTAGGAGCATATGGTATAAATACAGTTCAAGGTTTAGCAATATGCACTCTAATTCAATACAATGAGAATGATTACAAACACTACGCTACTCTAAAGCCAAAAGGTGATTTTTTCTTTAGGCTCCTTGCACAAGAAATTCTGTATCACGAAAGAATGCACAATATTAATCCTACATTGCAGCCAAGCATCAAATATCTTCCTTTTTTTTCAAATCCCAAAAATCATTTAATATGTATTATACAGTCGAACGGAAATGACATCTTCATTACAGGTTAATGTGCTTCTGACATTTGAGTTACCCACGCTAGTATATGCAGACATCTTACTTTGTTAAGGGGGGATAAAAGAAGGGAGCAAGATTTCATGGAGATTTTCCAAATGCGAGATTAGTTTGGACAGTTCATACCAGTCAAATCTTTTATCTCATTAGCTGAATCCGCATAGCTTTTTGTGTCAAGCTACCAACCATTGCAGAGCTGAGAAGTCTTTTGCTAACACTCACACACACATACACACACACACACACACACAGTACTTCCCTTTTGCTCAAACACTTACCTCTCCCTCCCCACCCCCCCTAAAAAAAAAATAGAGCAAGACAGAGGGGGAGAGAAAGAGAGGAAGATAGAGAGATGGAGAGAAAGACAAAGGAAGAGAGGAAGGAAGAGTGAGGAAAGGATGACTTTTTTTTTGTATCTGTACCACGGACAATTTCTGCTCTACAAAATTAAAAAGTAAATTTTGAAGAGCGACTTTTCATCAAGCATCTCACCTCGATGTCATGTCCGAGTCGTGTTGAGAGCCACTCTTTGACCCCGGCGAGATCTGCGTTGACCTTAATCAGGCCAAGTTTGCCTCTTCGCTTGATGAGCTGGTCGGGTTTCACGACGAGACGCTGGTGGAGACGAAATATAAAACCAACGACGACAGAGGTTTACTATTTTCAGTTCAATTCAAAATTACTACTTTGACAAAATTTGTTGTTGTTGTGAGTGTTGTTTTTGTTGTTGAAAAATAAATACAAGGGGCTCTACTGAAAAATAATTCACCCCTAGGGGATACTAAGATCTGGGCCCTGTTTTATGAAGAGTTATAATTGATTATATAGTTCATTTCTATCCTAAGTCTATGGCAGCCTGTGAGTTAAGGAAATTTAAAATCGATTATAAATATATCTTTTGATAAAACAGAGCCCAGATCAAGCAATATGACAAACAAATCAAACATGATAGAGAACAAACAAAATTTGTATAGAAGTAGTAACACTTTTCACACCTAAGAAAAACCTGGCATATTATTTTCTATTTTTTCAATGTTTTACTCAATTCTGACTGAAGATAATTGACACTTAATAATAAGCATACAATGGGCCCCTAACTAAGAACCTTATCAATAATATGCACACAGTATATTCTGGAGAAAAAAGAACAAAAGAGAAAAAAAAGAATTAAAAGGCAAATCAAGAAACAAGTTAATATTCAGATATGGTTACTGGATTCAAATTAAATTACTGGAGATTAAGAATTCAGTAACAAAAACATAAACATGGAATATATATTATCTTGACATTTGCATCTGTGCCAGGATCTAGCAGACAATTATACGTGCAGCATATTTCATGTGTGTCAGCTATGGTACATGGTGGCTCCACACAAAATGGATAAAATCATCCCGACAGGTCAATCAGAATGAACAGACGAGGGCTTTATGAAATCTAACGCAATAATCATTCCACTTTGACGCTGTACATGGTACGAGCAGAGCAGAATGCACATAATCAGCTCAATGCATTAGTGCACAATGCATACATCACAGTCTGGACTAACATACTCCTATAGGCTACATGGATTATCACTGTAATTACACACACTGCTGCCGTCTGGGTCTGTATTCCCAATGAATTGATTGATTTTTTAGCTTAATTTATGTGCGAGTAGGGCGGCTTAACTTCCCTCGTTAGGCAGTATCTAGCCACCATTCCCTTTCTATTACTAGCACTTCAGCTAGATCCAATTTTAATTTGCTTTCAGCCACTGTAATCATTCCCATGATCGTGTTAAAGGGTGTGTACAGTTCTGGTAGAGGTGAGGATTTAGCTTTTAACATTTTGCGAGATATTCAGAAACCACTCTATGAGATGTCAAAGAGCATGCAATTCTAAGGGGTATCAAAAGTTTATTTGATGAAAATCGGTTTTGAAGTGGCCGAGATATCCAAAAACAAGGTGAAACAAAGAGATCCTAATAAAGTTGGGGCATGTAGTCTTTTATTATTATCACTTTTTGGGATATCTCAGCCATTTGAAAACCAATTTTCATCAAATAAACGTTGAATCTTTCTTAAAATTACATGCTCTTTCATATTTCATAAGAGGTTTCTCATTATCTCACTTAGGAATGTAAAAACCATGAATCCCCACCTCAACCAGTGCTGTACAGTCCCTTTAAACTACAAGTATCACGCTTTACTTTGTTTTCTATGCTTTCCAACCAGAAGTAATGATGCCGATTCTTTAGATGCCTTTAGTATTCAAACTGTCTATACTATCAACATTCCTGTCCTTGTTCGTGTCTACCTATAGCCATACCTAATTTGTTGCGTTATATTGACATTGATAATTTGTTAATTAAAAACATTGCAAAAAAAAATGTTTTACAGCAAACACAAATTATATGGCCTTTTTTACGATCAGTGGTGTAACTTTTGTACTCAGAGGGTCAAAATTTCAAACAAAATATTTTTTCATTATTCTGTTTGATTCCTGTTGGAAAGTATTCAAATTTTTGAAAAAATAACGTTTCAGACCTTAAAGCTGAAGAGTTATTGGTGTAATTTAAGGAAAACCCTGGCACCTGAAGTAAATTTAAGCAAAATTTTGTTTTCATGAATTGCACCATACTGACAAAACTCTGTAGTCAAACTTCACCATGCAAAGTTTATATGGTTAACAACAATATATAGTTTGTGAATCAAAACTATTTGGGGGTTGAATATAAAGTGATTTAAAAAAAAATACACGAGATTTATAAATTTTTGGTAAAAATACCAATTGACATGCAATTTTTAAGATTTTAACTATTTATTGGAGGGCAAGCCAGGTCAAACTCTATACTATAACAAGTCTTTAAGAAGGGCTACCTTCCTATGTAGGTTAAATGAAATTCCAAACATTTCTTTAAATCTTGGATTTTTCACACATGGATGTTTCGGAGGTGACAGTTAACATAATAGAATGTTTCGGAGGTGACATTAATATTAACACTCAATTTTTTTTAGAATAAGTGACAATAACACAAAACTTCTTCTTTTTATCAATGTTTTTAATAATTATAACTCGAGAACAAGAAATTAACTCCTGTTTCAAGCAGATAAACCACACAGAACAAGTGTTTTTTTGCACTTCATTAATTAGCATGGGTACCGGTAGTTTGCCTTCCATTTGGACGAAGGTTTTAAGCTAAATATTGTAATCTGAAGAAACATGGCATTCCATTTTCTACCTTAAATTGAGATGAGGGTGTGAGATCATTTTAGTAATGTTTCTTTGCTCTCAGAACGTTTTATTCCACAACACCAGGGAAGAATCACTTCATTTCGGAGGTGACATTCAATGTTAACATTGTATTGAAATATTCATTTACAGTAAGAATATGACGGACATAAGCTAGATATTGTAACCTGAAGAAACATGGCATTCCATTTTCTACCTTAAATTGAAATGAGGGTGTAAGATCATTTTAGTAATGTTTCTTTGCTCTCAGAACATTTTATTCCACAACACCAGGGAAGAATAACTTTGTTTCGGAGGTGACATTCAATGTTAACATTGTGTTCAAGTATTCATATAGTGTATGTCCCCCCCACCCCCCCAAATTTACTATTAGACTTTGGCATTGATAGCACCCAACATGATTAAATCAGCTAAAATCTACTTTGGGGTCTTAAATTATAACATCTTAGCTCTATTTTGCAGAAAGCCCCAGTCAATTTGGTTAAGTGGTCTCAAAGAAATGTGGATTGTTATAAAGGATGTCAGGAGTCTGATTCTTCCAAGTTTAGCACTTGGATGCTCTTGGAACTGCATATTAATGTGTACACATAATATACAGAACTTGGAGGGAAGGGATTCCTGACATGCTCTACAAAAATTCTCATTTCTCTTTGCCCTCTGAAGCAAATTGAATGGGGTTTTCTGTAAGGTGTGGGCAATGAGTTATATTTTCAATCCCTCAAATTGTATTTTAGATTGATTCACTATCTTTAAAGTTATCGTTGCAGAGGGTACCATTGTAATTTTTTGGTGGGGACATAGGTTATGAATGCCAACAGCAAAAATTCTTATTTGACTTGTATTATGTTTTTGTTTGCACATAGTATTATAAATAGATTAATTCAAGGATGTTCATGAATTCTTCATCATTCTTGATAGCCACCATACAAATGTTATAATACTGGTGAAAGGTGTTTGGTTCATCTGGGATAAATTTTCTATAATACCAGATGCATTTAAACTATTGCCATTACTAAAATGTATCTTATGTATCTTTCTGAATTGCTTGAAAATTACCAGCAAATCATATATATTAGTCACTTTTGAGAGTGAAAAGTATAAGATAAGAAAAAATCATTTTATTGTTTTGGAGGTGACACAACACAGAGACAACCCAACTTCTCAGGTGTTAACTAATATATTGTGAACATTCATGTCTTTCCTCATGGCTTTAATTTTCAAATATAAGCTCTTTCTTTCAGTTCTTACTTGTTATTTTGTTTAGTTATTCTCTTTCATGATAGTGGATACCAGCTCATATTTTGTTTTAGATTGTAATTCATACCAATCTTTAGCAAGTTTTTACAGTTTGGTTAAGACAACAGTTTGTGTTTCCCAGCTTAAGAGAGCAGCATAATGCTTTTGTGTGAACTTATGGGGAATTTTTTTTTTTTGTTAAGTAATTTTACCCATCAACTTCTCAGAAGGTCCCGGACACAAACTGGTCTCAAATAACCCTATAAGGGACCGAAAAAGGACAAGTTCACCTCAATAGACACGAGGGTTGAGTAAATACAGCAATATTAGTAAAACACATCAGTGAGAGTTTGAGGAAAATAAGGCAATCTGTTCCAGAGTGATGAATTTTTGAAGTTTCTGCTCAGTCAAAGCTGAATGCGAAGACTTGTATAGCTTGTGATGTCACACGTGTACAAGGATATAGAGAAAGTATCAAGAAAATTCAACATATTTTCACTTTTCTTGCATAACAAAAGAACACTTGACTTCTCTCTTTTGGAAGGCAGGGTGAATAATATTGCCCTAACATACATCAGCAGCAAGTTGAATAAATGTGCACTTTTTTCAAAAAGTAAAGTTTTGTGAAATTCACTTATATTTTCTTTATATCGTTGTATGCATGTGACATCATACACTGTCGTAGTCGTCTCATCCAGCAGTGATTGCATAGATACTTAAAAAAAAAACCATAACTTTTGAATGGACTGTCCAATTTCCCAAACTTTCAATGATGTGTTCTACTAATGTTGTTGCATTCACTCAATCCACATGTATATGAAGGTGGACTTGTCCTTTAACAAACCATTTTCTTTTCCTTGAAATTCCAGTACTTAAAGCCAAATTCTAAGATAAAACATAATAACAAAACAAGGTAAACACGTCATCAAAATTATATTGAGATAGAACTACAAATCTTTTTTTTTTGGATCTTTCCCTTTCCAGTCCTGGGGACTTGTTCCTCTGTTCACTTTAGTTGTCAGATAACTTCAATAATCTTAAAAAATACAATGTCACAAACAGTTGGTTCAACTTGGAAAATGTAATAATTATTGTCATATTAAAAAAAAATCACATAATTTTGTTTATGATTACCACGTTGTACATGGAAAAACAACAACTAAGAATTCAAGAACAAGGTGTGCACCAGCTATAGGCATGTGGCCTTTTTGTGGAGTTCGATTATTTTATGATTTTTTTAAGATCGTGGACTAGGGCATGCATGAACTGCCACATGTATCACTTTGGTATCAAGGGAATTCTGGTGAGCTAGGTATATCTACAAAAGTCACTTCTATTGTGATGATTTTGTAGATATTAAATGTATTTGAAAATGTTAATAGATAGTGAAAAGGAACTTAAGTCTTGCCTTTCACTATCACATAACAATATGGTGTTAACAAACAATGTCACCTCCGAAACACAAGAAAAAGCAACCTACATGGAAGGCTGTGATTGGTAAATCTTCACAACTAAATTGCTTAAATTGGAAATCAAGCTTCTAAGATGAGAGCATCTATATGTTTACTTATCTAAAGCAGGAAAATTGATCTTGATTACAATATTATAATACAACAGATGGGTGTATTTTGTGCATTCTCTTTGTTAAAAAAGTGAAAAAAATGTAAATTTGCCCTAAAACGTACAGTATAGTAATAAAAATAAGAGTGAGAGTGTGTTAGTTGATTTCTCCACTTTGAGACTTATGTTACTAAAATAGATGAAACCATTGGTGTACATTATATGGTTTCTCTTCAATAGAAATGAGCAAAAACTCTTGTTAACAGTGTTTTGTCACCTCCGAAACAGTAATTCTTAGTTTTTATTAGATCTTTTATTAATCTCTAGAAAATTCTCACTTCCTGTTGCCATATTACTATTTTCATCCAAAAGAGATTCCTGTCAATTGGACAGAATCAAACAAAATTGCTTTGTCTTCGAGAAATTATCAAATATAATACGCTTGTTGTTTCGGAGGTGACAATTGTTTCGGAGGTGACAAGTGTTAACGGAAAATTGTAAATTGCTCCGAAATGAAAACAACAGGCTATATTTCTACTACCTTCCTTCAGAGATAATGTGAGGGGATATGTTACATTTTTGTAAATGTAATGTATAACTGATGTCAAGAATAAAAAAATCAAATACATAAATCTGTTGTCTCGGAGGTGACAGAAAAGTTAACGGAAAAGTTGCATAAATTTATAAACACTCACCAAAAAATAATAAGCTATTTGAATCAAATAATCTTTGGATCGAAGTTAAGTCAGATTGATTACTATTCTGTTTTGATGGAAATTAGCAAAGTTGAATTTTATAATTGTGTGCAAGAGCTAACTCAAAAGAGGGGTTAATTGTTAACGGAAAATGTCACCTCCGAAACATAAAGTTTGGACAATTGCAGTCTTTAAAGAAGACAAAGCAGAACCCGGTAAACATAATAGTTCTTAATGTTGGATACCTGTCTATCACCACGACAACAAAAATAATGAAAAGGAATAAACAATTTAATATGCTAGGTCTGACAAAAAAACCATGTCAGAGTGCATACACCAAAAGTGTTGGATTTCAAGCATGTAAGTGCATGCCACATCTGAAAGAAAAAGAGAGGAAAGTTCGTTAAGGTACCCAAGGTAGACACTGTGGGTGGTAAGTTTATGAGAAAAAATAATGCATATCTGTCAGTGTATAAGAAAGTTATACACCAATTAGTGCCAAAACTGTGTTTTACACCACTGATTGTAAAAATGGCCATATGCACTACTGTAAAACAAGAATGTTCATGTGCATTTCAATTTCACAAATTTCATGACAGCCAAGATTCGCAAAATTAAAATGCACACAAAAGTTTCAAGTCTTCAATATGCATTGAATACCAGTGGCAATTCATGAAAATGTCATGCCATTGTTACGACCAAAATCACTCTGAGAATGATCGCACAAAAGAAACAATCAACTGATGTTCAGGCGGTTTATTAACAGTGATATTGTGGGTATAGACTGGTAATCGGTTTCACATCAGTACAATAATGATCAATAGAAACAAATATAGTCAGTAATGGAATCACTTACGTACGCATTACACGCAATATCCCTGGAAATGTCCAAATACGATGCTCGATGCACAAACGAATGATCCGCGATGCACCGATGAATGATTCCTCTGACGTAACTCCAGAGGTACAGGTTACGATAGTCCACGGTATAGATCCGGGGTAAAATCCACGATATAATGTTCCCAGCAAAATGTGCAGAATCCAACGACCACGTCCAGTCGATGCGTTGAATGATGATTCACTTTATATTGTCCAGCTAGGAATCCAGCCCGTCACAGCTTTGCCGTAGCAATGTCCGTTGACACAAACATTGAGTCTCTCTCCAATGTAGGCAAATTAATTATCTGCAGGCAAAATATCTCCCAGGCCTTATCTCCACAAACATAACAGGTCAGCAGGTAACACAGGACTGACTATAACAAGTCGCTTCAGAGCCAGAAGTGACGTAACTCTCAGAGCAGAGGTGTTGGGTACTCTGCCTACTGCAGAATTCCTCTGGCTTATATACTATCCATTCACCCCCTTCTAGCACATTCTATAACTCTCTCCAACCTACTAGCCAGTCCAAGTTCCAGGAAACCTGGATGACTCACTGCCTAACTATGTACAAAACATCATTACCAAAAATAACTACCAATCACATTGGGCTACAGGGACAGTGCCTCACTCAGCCAAACATGTAAGCACTTCCCAGAACTTTCTGGAATGGGTGAAACCAATCTAGATTGAGTGAGCTATGATGTATTTCCTGCTACATGCATGTACTGTATAGCTACATTGTATACCACCTAGAAAATTCTCCACTGATCTGGTCAGCCTGTATACAACATGTACTATATCTATACCACATAGAATGTTCTCCATTAATCTGGTCCACCTGTGTACATACACATTAAAACAGCCAGGCATACAGTACATCATACATGTACGTGTACATAACTACTAGTGTGTACATTTGTGACACCATCCCCCATGGGAAAAAGAAAGCCTTGCCGTAGCAAGGGTTTCTTTTACCTTCACAATTTCTCATTATTATTTACAATAAATGTGAGGTAAAATCCAAGTCAAGCAACAATAATCACATACTATCACATGCCTTTTGGATAGCTGTATTAATTCCATGTTCTCTTTTCATGGATACTATTTACAATATTGCTTGGATTCTCGGAGCTTATACAATCATATCAAACTCAAATTGCATACATCAGTAATGGATAAACTGAACACTATGTATGATTTGAGGTGAAAACCTTTCACCCTTAACTTCTACTGTGCTATTCACTACCTATGTCACACCAACTGACTTTCTGTCATAGCACACTTTCAGCATGTTTACGTGACACACCCTCTGATCTTTGCGTCTGTCTGGCGTACTGATCACATAGTTCACATCATTGAGTTTCTTTTTGACATAGTACGGGCCACTGAACTTGGCTTTCAGTGGTTCACCTTGTATGGGCAGCAGTACAAGAACTTTGTCACCTGGGTTGAAAGTTCGGGCTTTGGCATTTTTGTCTGCCTTTCTCTTCATAGAGTCTTGTGACACTTTCAAGTGTTCCCTAGCTACCTCACAAGCCTTTGAAAGCCTTTCACGAAACTTTGACACGTAGTCAAGTAGGTGGACCTCATCATCCTCCGTCATGAATTTCTCTTTGATGAGCTTCAGTGGGCCCCTGACTTCATGACCGTACACCAACTCAAATGGGCTGAAACCCGTTGACTCGTTTGGGGAGTCCCTCGTTGCGAAGAGCAGGAAAGGGATGCCCTTATCCCAATCCTCGGGATACTCCTCACAAAATGCCCTAATCATTGTCTTTAGGGTCTGGTGGTAGCGCTCCAACGCACCTTGGGATTGGGGATGATAAGCTGACGACTTCAGCTGCTTCACACCCAAACGATACATCACCTCTTGAAATATGCCTGACATGAAATTTGACCCTTGGTCAGACTGCACTTCCTTGGGCAACCCATACCTAGTGAAAAACTGCACTAGAGCATCTACCACAGTCTTAGCAGTGATATTTCGCAATGGGATAGCCTCTGGAAACCGTGTAGACATATCCATGATTGTCAAGAGGTACTTATGACCCGACCTAGTCCTAGGCAAAGGTCCAACACAGTCAACTAGAACCCGACTGAATGGTTCTTCAAACGCAGGTATCGGAATCAATGGCGCCGGCTTCACCGAATGCTGTGGTTTACCAGCCACCTGACATGTGTGACAAGTCTTGCAAAACTCAGCCACATCCACATTCAACCCTGGCCAATAGAAATGCCTCATGATCCGATCCTTTGTCTTTCTGACGCCTAAATGGCCGCCAACAGGTAACTCATGAGCAATCCTCAAGATCTCACCGCGGTAACTAGGAGGGACAACAACTTGACGGACCACCGTCCAATCCTCATCAGCTGGCCTATGGGGAGGTCTCCACTTCCTCATCAAAATGCCATCTTTGACATAATAGCACTCAGGGACCTTTTCAGCCTCAGCCTCAGAACACGCCGTCTGAGACAAGCCTTTCAACTCAGAGTCTGCCTGCTGTGCTTCAACCAAGGAAGACTTGCTAAACAGCCCATCACTGTTAGCCTCGGAGCCTAATACAGCAACCCCATCATTCAAATCCTTGAAAAAGGTTTCTGCCAACCAAACACCGGAATTCTCCTCCACATCAACAGAATCCGCATCATCTTGAACAGCTCTACGAGCCTGAGACCTAGTCACAACACAATCTGGGAAAATCCCAGGAAACTCCTCCTGCAACTGCTCAGTTTCAGCAACCACCACTGGTTTATCCGAAACAACTGGAGACGCAACCACCTTGTCCCCAGCCAAGTCATTCCCCAACAGGAAATCAATGCCTACCATGGGCAACTCAGGAACAACTCCAACAGTAACAGGACCAGAAACTAGGTCACACTTCAAATCCACTCTATACAGTGGCACTGACATATAACTGCCATCAACAGTCTGAATCAAGACTTTTGCATTTACTGCACTATCTGGTGGAAAAGTCATACCACCATCCACCATCAACGACTGAGAGGCCCCCGTATCCCGCAGGATGACTACTGGCTTACCTGCCTCACCAGAAGTACATGGGGTCACCTCACCATCAAACAAAAAGCTACGATAGCTCTCATCCACCTGCTTCAGCCTATCTTTGAATTTGGGAGATTGACTTTCAATGGCCTGTGTTTCACTGAACGGGACACTGTTTTCTGGTAGGACACTTTTTGACATGACAAATCCCAAGTCCTTCTTTGTTTTGTTTTGCAACTTCCAACACTGTGACTTTACATGCCCTGTCTTGTTACAGTGAAAACATTTGATGACATTTGCACTTGTACTGGACCCTTTGTCAGATTGAGGCTTTGGTGCCGATGAAGTGTCAGAACTCGTGCCTTTTTCAGGACCAGCATTCTTTGGATTGCTCGACTGAATTTTGTCTCTCTTGTTTCCAGAGAAATTCCTGAAAGGTGGTCTGTTGTCATTTCTGTGGGTCAGCTCATACTCATCAGCCATCAAGGCTGCTTTATGCAAACTTGTCACTTTGTGATCATCCAAATGTGACCTCACACTGAAAGCAACACTCTTTTTGAATTCTTCCAAGAGAACAACCTCACGTAGGTTATCAAAATCCTGATCCACTTTCAGGGACCTGTACCACCTATCAAACATCATTTCTTTTTCACGAGCAAACTCAACATGTGTCTGGCCTGGTCTGCGGTACGAATTTCTGAACTTGTGTCTGTACGCCTCTGGCACCAACTCATAAGCATTCAACACTGCTTTCTTGACTGTAGCATAGTCACGTGATTGCTCTTCAGAGAGAGATGAGTACACATCGGCTGCTTTGCCGACAAACACACTTTGCAGGAGCAAGGGCCAAAATTCCTGTGGCCAGTTCAAACTGTTAGCCACCTTCTCAAATGACACAAAGTATGCATCAACTCTGTTTTCTTCAAACTTTGGCACCAATCGAATGTTCTTGGCCAAATCAAATTCAGAGGGAGCCCTTTCACGATTTCCAACAGTTTGTGCATGAGTCAATTCCATCTCACGCAATTTCAGTTGCTGCTCCAGTTTCTTCATTTCAATTTCTCTTTCAATTTCTAATCTCATCCTCTCTTTCTCCATTTCCAATTTCGCAAGCTCAAGCCGTGTTTGATCTGAAATTTGAGCTCGATCTTGAGTGTCAATTTCTTCTTTGAGCTCCATGTGACCAGCCACTAAGTCAAGAATCTCTGCCTTTCTTGCACCTTGTGGAACATGTACATTTACATGCTGAGCAATGGCAGTCAAATCACATTTGCGTAACCTTTGCAAATCTTTGAGGGACAAATCTGTCCTCTGAACAAATGCCTGAACATCCATTGTACTGATTGACATTGTCACAATGTATTACACACAATATACAATTGAACAACCAACTCAACTCGTATTTTGTCTGTACCAATGTTCTGGATTCCGGAACGTTTCAAATTCTAACTTTTGGCTTTAAATTCACTTCCCGGACAAGCCCCCAATTTTGTTACGACCAAAATCACTCTGAGAATGATCGCACAAAAGAAACAATCAACTGATGTTCAGGCGGTTTATTAACAGTGATATTGTGGGTATAGACTGGTAATCGGTTTCACATCAGTACAATAATGATCAATAGAAACAAATATAGTCAGTAATGGAATCACTTACGTACGCATTACACGCAATATCCCTGGAAATGTCCAAATACGATGCTCGATGCACAAACGAATGATCCGCGATGCACCGATGAATGATTCCTCTGACGTAACTCCAGAGGTACAGGTTACGATAGTCCACGGTATAGATCCGGGGTAAAATCCACGATATAATGTTCCCAGCAAAATGTGCAGAATCCAACGACCACGTCCAGTCGATGCGTTGAATGATGATTCACTTTATATTGTCCAGCTAGGAATCCAGCCCGTCACAGCTTTGCCGTAGCAATGTCCGTTGACACAAACATTGAGTCTCTCTCCAATGTAGGCAAATTAATTATCTGCAGGCAAAATATCTCCCAGGCCTTATCTCCACAAACATAACAGGTCAGCAGGTAACACAGGACTGACTATAACAAGTCGCTTCAGAGCCAGAAGTGACGTAACTCTCAGAGCAGAGGTGTTGGGTACTCTGCCTACTGCAGAATTCCTCTGGCTTATATACTATCCATTCACCCCCTTCTAGCACATTCTATAACTCTCTCCAACCTACTAGCCAGTCCAAGTTCCAGGAAACCTGGATGACTCACTGCCTAACTATGTACAAAACATCATTACCAAAAATAACTACCAATCACATTGGGCTACAGGGACAGTGCCTCACTCAGCCAAACATGTAAGCACTTCCCAGAACTTTCTGGAATGGGTGAAACCAATCTAGATTGAGTGAGCTATGATGTATTTCCTGCTACATGCATGTACTGTATAGCTACATTGTATACCACCTAGAAAATTCTCCACTGATCTGGTCAGCCTGTATACAACATGTACTATATCTATACCACATAGAATGTTCTCCATTAATCTGGTCCACCTGTGTACATACACATTAAAACAGCCAGGCATACAGTACATCATACATGTACGTGTACATAACTACTAGTGTGTACATTTGTGACACCATGAATATATTGCTTTGTATACCCTAGTACTTGAAGTCACATATTGAACAGTGTGTGTAAATGTTGATCTGGTGATGATGGTAAAACTAAGCTCTTCCCTACTGCAGTAATCAAACTAGACATTGATTTAATAACTTGACCCAGTTCAGCTGCTTAAAGATATTCTAATTATGGAATCTATTTTATACCGTGTAGTTTTTGAATGAAAAGTAATCAAGTCCCACAAAACAATATTGAAGGTAGTAAAGTTAAGCTAAGCACACAGAGTTTTCAGTGAGATTTTATCAAGAGTCACTATGCTTCAGCTTACAATTCTCTCCCACACAGTCAACAACTTGTACACAAGAACTGCTGCAGAAGTCGCCCATTTTGAATAACATAATTTCTGGCAAGTTTTTCTTAAAAATTAAACCATGATTCAAACTTGTATAGCAGGCTGGTAATTTCCTCTGAACACTAGACTCTGGGAATACCCTGAGTACTTTTTTTTCTTTGGCTTTTTTTATTTCTTTTTTTTTTTTTTTTGAAGTTGAAAGAACGGTTGAACATGGAAGTGGTCAACTGGCTTGCTTCATTTTCACTTTCTGACATTTAAGAGGAAACACAGGCCTACACTTTTGTAAGTTTTACAGTCTTGTACACATGACAAGATTATTAAAGAGTACAAGTACAATCCGCTTTCAAATTGGACTGAGTTCTTTCCTTGTAAATGGCAGTTGTCTATTTCCACTCATAATGCACTGTGTGGGCAGTGTCTGTCATTATGAGCATATTTCACATATTAAATTGAGACAACAAACACTGAAAGGCAATTTTTGTGACTGATCAAATTCGCAATCCTGAACCACATTGATAGAAATCATTACTTTTCAAGAGAAAAAAAAAGTGATTTCTCAATTTGGTTATGATCAATACAACACATCAGTGTTGGGGGCTATATATGTTCACGGGCTATGAATTTCACAAATATCATTGGTCAAATCTTGAAATTCAAATTTTAAGTAAAAACAGTGCAATAATACCTGGGTAGTGCTTTCAATAGCATGCATGAATAATGCAGATAAGGAGGCCAAAAAAAAAAACACACTTGGTGTGTCAGTTACTGGTTTTGTCAGTATACATACAGCAAACAGTCATTTTCTTTTTTCAATTTATCTCCTATATCTTTCAACCAGGTATCTCAGGTTCATTTATCAGCATCCAAATTAATGCATAAGACTAAGGGATTATTACATCCACAATAGTCTTTCATACAAAATCTGCACTTCTTTTATAAGCACCCATTTTAAAATGACCCTCATATTTTCATCAATACTCTTAGTGTGTACACAGTATACATGAGGGAAATCAAGCGTTCTTTTGACTGGACTCATCCAAATGTGTCTTGGAAAGCATTTGTACAAAAGAAGGCTTTATCATTCTTTGGCTTGTCATCTGGATAATAGTACGGCACGCAACAGAAATGCGGATAATCTTAATCCAGATGCCAGACTAAAGGCACTCAAATTACATCATCTGCATTCACAGGTGTCTGCAAGGGGTAGGAAGCAAGGGTGCAGAGTGGGTGAAAATCCCAACAGATGTCAGAATTACACTCCTAGGAAAAGGTGCTCTTTATAAAGATACGGTGGAAAGTTTTTCAGCATTTCCTTAAGTCAAGCTGCCATGAGAGAAAAATTATGTGCCAACACATGGTAGATTAAGAATACTGTACCTGTAGATTTCTTTTTCCTTATAGAAATGTGAAAGTCATCTTGTGACCTCATATCAACATTGTAGCAGTACCAGGCCTTTTCTTCAACTCAGTACATACCCTCTACCTTCATTGCCTAGTTTTGGTAAGAGGGAAAGCAGAGTGCCAGCAGAAATCCGGCGGTTCATTCAGCTTTTCAGAAATGACAGGAAGTGTATGCTGAACTGTGGGTACAATTTTTACCAGCACGTGTGTCTCTTTTCATCCCGTAACTACGAGACTGATGTAAGATACTGGTACACATGGTCATACTGGTATCGTTCTACCCCAATAATACGTGAATCGGGTACCCTGTGTATACAGTATCATCCACAGAACAGTCTGATTTCCGCAGAATTCAGTGTACTCGGGGAGTGTCTACTTTGTCTGATTGAAACAAACTTGTACAGAACTTATCACAATGACTCGTGGTATTTAAAGATTTTCTAGTTTGAATTCTTTGCATGAAATGTCTTCACTTACCAACCCAGATTTGATAATGTCAAAGCAAAATGGTTTTCATTGACATCAAGGTAAATGATAACTTCAACGTCTTGGCATCAAAATTTGTTTATAGTGAAACCTGTCACTGAATACAAGATGAATGTGAACTGTTGTCAATCATACAAGATATCTTTTCTTTTTTTACCTGCTATGTAATTGTCAATTTATAATGACTTTTCAAATACATCACATACTTGTACGTGTACAATGTAGGTGTTATATGACAAAATGTAAATGCCACCTGTTGTATTGTGCTCTTAATATTTTTCATAGTTTCACAGTGCTTTCATCAATACACAAAAATAATAGCAAAATCAATTTCATATTTAAGGTACCCGGTAATTTAGGCATTCAGGCACACACTACCCATTCCTGTACTCTGTGTATGCAATATGAATCTATGGGAATTTTCTACTTTTATTCAGTGCATTCAACTGCCATGATACACTGTAAGTTGCACACTTGTTCTTTGAGGAGTTGAGTATATAGCTGTACATTACATTAAAATTCTGCTCGCTCCCTGCTGAGATAAATGCAGGTATGCGAAATTAGAGTTCTTGTTAATAATATTCACTCTGCAACCTGCCAGCCACTTAAATTCTGAAGAGTGAGCACTCAGCTTTTCATAGCTGGGTGACATCCTATACGGTGTACCAACGTCGCCCTCGTATCATGCGCGCTCTGTAAACATCCCAAAATGTCAGATGGTGCTCGGCAGAATCAATTAGGTTTTCTGCAAACGAGATTGCCACGACCGCCACGACACTCCAGCGCCGCCGCGGTGCATGCTGCAACCTCCCAGGGAATTGAATTTATCAATACCCGTTAGGGAACCCGAAATCTTGCTCCCGCATACCCATGCACGCACTCGTTGCATTGCCACTCGTCACTATCTCATTTGTTACTCTGAATCTAGGAACCTTGCCCGTGATCATTACTAACTCAGTGCTCCTCAAATAAAGTGGGTGCTCCTGCCAAAATGAATGGCACACAACATCCTTTGACATTCTGCAGCCCTGCAAGAGTAGTCCGAAAGCAGATTATTAAATTTTCTGACTCACATTTTTGCATTGTCTTCTCCCCTCCTTTCTTCTTAGAACTGTTTTTAAAAAATGCATTTCACATTCACTTGGTTTCCTCAAATCTGCTCCTTACGCACTCTGCAAACCTACATATGTGGCCCTACTTCACAAAAGCCACAAAAAAGTTGCACGAGACTTATTTCCAATAAGCCTACAGAATGTGCATTTTGGGTCAACTTGGCTGATCAAGGTTTTTGTCTTGGTTGCTTTATGTGATTTTTCTGTTTTGGGGGGTGGGGGTGGGGGATAGGTTCTGGAATAAGGTACTTTTTCTCTAAGATGCATTAGAAGTTTTATGGCATGATAAAAAGTATCATGTCGCATTATGTCAATCTATAAATGCATACTTTTTCTGTCTTATGCTGGTTTTCCCCCATTTTATACTTCATAAAACTTTGTTCATAGTATATTAACAATGCTCTAGCTTAATTCAGAAATCTTTTCACAGTAGTTATTTGAGTTTTAAGTCCTCCCCTCTCTCTTTTCCACACACACAATAAAGAAAAACTAGAAGGTAAATAACCTTCCAAGACCCTCATCCTTTATTCCTACCAATTTAGTTGATTTTTTTTTTCATCATTTACTTTTGTAGATTAGAAACCTCAAATTCGGTTGAGATAGACAAATGTACATCACTTTAAAGCAAAAAATCTGCCTTCTCATAATTTCACCTTTACTTTTAAGCCATAATATCTGGGCCCTGTTTTATGAGGAGTTAAAATTGACTATAAAGTTGATTTCTATGATAAGTCTACGGCAACCTGTGTGTCATGGAAATTTAAAATCAATTTTATCTTTTGATAAAACAGGGCCCTGGCATCTCTTTGTTAGAATTTTGAAGCATGATCACATTCACTCTGTCTGTTCTTACAAGATACCAGACTTAATATAACATTAGACAAATTCCGCTTCCCATCTCCCCACCAGTAAAAACTGTGCTGCCTCAGGATAAACTTTGGCATTTGAATATATAACAAGCAAACTGCACAAGCATGCACCCTTATCAGTATTCAAGTCTTGGATACTGAGTTTAATAGAACTAACTTCTACACAGGAGACTATAAATTTACATCCTGAGGCAAGAATGGTTTAGAGAGCAGCATGTGAAACACTATCCGCCGGAACAAACACTGTTGGCAAATAGTGCTGCATCCAGTGGGAATATCCAGGGCAGTATTTGCATTTTGTAAGGATGAGACGGAAGAAAGGTACAGCTCGACAAAATTTGCTCTTCCATGGCAATATGATGTTCTCCAAACACGCGAGTGATCCACTATTAAACGGACTTCTGATGGCATACAGCCATGTCGCAGTGGACCGTTTACATCGAACATGCAATTTATGCACACCTGCTCAGTTCAATTCAGATGACTGCAATTGAGTTGACAACGCTGCCTGTGAAAACATTGACAGAATGCTTGCATTGCTGTATTATGTGCATGTTACATGTATGCACTCAGGTGTGTGTGCATACAGATTAGCAATGAACTATGATAGTGTCATACAGCATTAAAAGCGGGTGATGCACAGAAGTGGGGGAGGTAGCGTTTTGGATATTTAACTACTTTGTCACCTGGAATCAAAATAGCTAGGCATATTGATGAGAAATTATGCATTTCAAACACAGGTGATGTTTGTCTGAAGAAAATTGGTTCATAAGTGGCCAAAAGATATTGTAGAATGCTATAAAGATAAGAAAAATACAAATTTCTTTCATGTAAATGACGGGGGAGCTCATATTTTATGGTGAACATGATAAGCCAAGTGCTGTGTATAAAAGTCAGTATGTTTATCACAAGGTTGAGATGCAAACATACACACCCTACCCCCCCCCCCCCCCCCCCACGAGAGAGGGAGAAAGGAGAAGAGAGAAAATTAAATGGAAGAGTAAGAGAGAAAGTGACAGTGGGTAGAGGGGTAGGAAATGAGAGAGGAGGAAAAGGAAATAGAAAACAAAAAGAAAGAAAACGGTAAAAAGGAAGAAAGAAAGGGTGACAAGGAGATGTGTAGGAAAAAAATATGAGAAACTAAAGGAGAGCGACGAGGACGGGGAAGAGGATAAAGGGAAGGAGGGGCAAAAAAAGAGAGAGGAAAAATATGACATAAAAGAGAGAAGGGAATGAGAAAATGTGATAGAGGGAGGGAGAAAGAGAGGAGACGGAAAGAAAAGAATGAATGAAAATAAACCAAGAAAGAGAAGAAAGGAAGAGAGAGAAGGTAATAGAGAAGGGGGGAGGAGAGAGAAAAGAAAGATGAGGGGAGGAGTGAAATGGAAGGCAAGATGGACGGAGAGAAGAAGAGATCAGAGAAAGCGTCGAGTGCTCATCACCCTGACTTGGTTGCCTCCTGAAGCATCGGCAGCTCATCCTCCCTAATTAAATCCCGCACCTTGACTGTCGGACGACGATGTCGCCTGGGATTTATCCCGGTCCCACAGGGTCCTCTCCATCATCATCCATCCTATCTACGTTTCTCACACACTAGCAGACCTTACAGCCACCTCAAATCAAGACACACTTTAATAAAGACAAGGGAACCATTGTACGCTTCCTTTCACACGGGCCCTCAACTCCGGAATGAGCTTCCGATATATACAGTGTACACACTGCCATCATACGTAAAACCAAATTTGAGAAACTTATCTTTTTTTTTTATCTACAATGCTAATATTTGCTTCAGATAGTATTTTACAAAATCATAATTTCATCAGTCATGCTACAATTTACACTATATGTGCTTTTGTATTTAAGCTGTTATTTTCAAAAATGAGGAGGTGACAGACATTTTCGCAAGATGTTGTTTTCGCAAATTGACACTGAGGCTATTGATAATGCACTATTACCCTAGCGCATGGTTATAGTGACATTCTTGCATATTGTTAAAATCGCAGTGCAACTGTGATTCACGAAATTTGCGAAAATAATAGCTTAAACACAGTATGTGAAATTCACCTTGTACTTACTGTAAATGTACAGTATACATCATTTTAATACTGTAATAACATACACATACACATAACATTCCCATGTAAACCCTGTCCGACTGATGAGATAATATTATGTGCTTTATAAGAATACAAACTTTGTTCTAATTATATGATCATGTCTTCATGACCATGTTGCATCTTAGTTAAAGGACAAGTCCACCTTCATATACATAAGGATTGAGAGAATGCAGCAATATTAGTAGAACACATCAGTGAAAGTTTGAGGAAAATTGGACAATCCGTTCAAAAGTTACGAATATTTTAAGTATCTGCGCAGTCACTGCTGGAAGAGAAGACTACTACAGTGTATGATGTCACATGCGTACAACTATATAAGGAAAATAAAAAGAGAATTTAACAAAACTTTACTTTTTGAATAAAGTGCACATTTCTTCGACTTGCTACTGACGTATGTTAAGGGTAATATTATTCCCCCTGCCTTCTGAAAGAGAGAAGTCGAGTGTTCTTTTGTTATGCGAGAAAAATGGAAATATGTTGAATTTTCTTTATTCTTTCTTTATATCGTTGTACTCATGTGACATCACAAGCTATAGTAGTCTTTTCATCCAGCCGTGACTGAGCAGAAACTTCAAAAATTCATAACTTTTTTACGGATTGTCCGATTTTGCTCAAACTCTCACTGATGTGTTCTACTAATATTGCTGCATTCACTCAACCCACATGTCTATGAAGGTGAACTTGTCCTTTAAGCACCTGGCATTTCAGCTGATGATGGATATCAAACTTGCTGTACTGCCTGCTTCCTCTTTCTCCTCCTTTGAGCAACCTCTCTCAAATTTAATCAAGTTAGGAGGAGCGATGGGAAGGTGGGAGGAAGGCATCTTTTACGATCACCTTTTTCGGCAGGAAGTACAGGGAGATGGATGACAGGAATGCATCTGCCCTGGTATGGAGTTAGCTGGCTCTCAAACTATAAATAGATCTCCTCAAGGAGGACCGTAAAACAAAGAGAAGATGATTATGCATCTTATCTCCACCATTTGTTTGGATTCAGCACACAAATCTTGCATTTCTATTGCATGACAGTATGCACACTAAAGTAATAACAACTTGTGTAAACTGCATTTACATTTCCAAGTCTAAATGATCCTGTAAAAAGCTTTGACATTAATTGCTCATGTACACTGGTTGAGACAATTTTCTCATAGAGTTCATATTGTGTTGAACTCTCGTTTCAGGACTAATGTGCAAATGTATTTATAATGTGTGTACAACATATGCTTGCTGCAAAAGATTGCAATTGCAATGATCACTTAGCAGATAAGTTTAAATCTAAGTGTATTGCATCAAGGATTGGTGAAGTCTTCATAGCACCATGCCCCATACTTCTAATGCCATGCATTTAATAATAAACATTGTGTCCTGTACATCAGTGAGTGCACACCTGCAGCTGTGTACACAAATAACTGCAATTTCCTGAAACTGTGCACGGACCCGCTGCTTCATTTTTCTATCTCCATGCAGCAACCTTTCAGGCAACATGACTAGAAGTTTGTCTTTTCAACAGACAAGAATGACACCCTGTCATTTGACGAGACATAAATCAGCTTAATATAGAATTTTACCAGTAATCACGGCATGACAATAACAAGAATCCTGACAAGTATTGAATGCATCAATAGACAAGGAGCCTGCTTGTATACAAGTCTTGAACAGAACTTTTCCCATTTACAATCAATTTGATGCATTCGTATCCTTGAAAGTTGACAAGATGGTGAAAGTTGACAAGATGGAGAAAGTAGCAGGATTTCACACAAAACAACAGGATGCAAACATGATGACCTGTGGAAAACAGACTGGACAAACTCAATGTTTCAAGTTTTTGACACATACGTACTAGGGAAGGCCAAGGGCTGGCTGGATTTCCAACTTCTTATGACCACTATCGATGGAAAATCATCATGATGAGTACAATGCATTAATATCTACTCTGCATACATTTTGAAATGGGCATTTTCAAGGTAATGGGACCCCCCAACGTTACATTTGGTGTTTCGGACATATCCACAGTGCTTTACATTCTAAATGAAATACAATGGCTTTAAGTGATTCCTGAATAATATTTTTATCTTTAAATGAGTCACTTATATATTTTCTTATTTCTGCAAATTGAAGATGAAAATTTCATGTGAACGTATGTAACAGGTGGACAGACATTGGTGTACTAATGTATGACGGTCAAATTAAGTATCTTCCATGGAAAATGATCCTTTCTTTACTAAATGAACTGATATGGATGATAAGAGATAACATCATCCAAAGAAATCAAATTACCTGTGCATTAAGGTACATTTCTAGAGTTTAGGCTGAACGTATGTAACATGGACGGACAAAAATGTAACGTCCACGTCTGTCCACATGTTACATACGTTCGTTTTTTCTACAAGTGTACTATAGTGCACAGTTAATTTAAATTTTGGGGGTGATATTGTATCTTCTTATCCATATCAGTTGTTTTAGTAAAGGAAAGCTCATTTACCATAGAAGGTATTTAATTTGACTGTCATGCATTAGTACACAAATGTCTGTCCACCTGTTACATACGTTCACTATTTTTATGTTTTTTAAAATAAATTTTTATAGATAGCCTGCTTGGAGCAAAATCTGGACAAAGTTATCTCTCCTAGGTGAGCTTTATACAGTGCTAAAGTGTTTGGTGGGTTATTCACATTGGAAACATAAGATTACCTAGTGTCTTTGAAATGGACCCCATTACTGTGAAAATGCCCAAATGTATGCAATCGCAGTCTGTAGGTAACAGCAAAAATTTCAAGCTGTATTTTCTCTATACATTGTAATCAAATCAAACAGGAGGACAGTTTCTGAGTGTGTTTGCTACCATGTAGTCATCACATTAATGTAAATGCTGCCAGTGGGATAGCACCCAACAGTCAGTGTCCTATCCTACCAAATAATTTGCAACCTTCTCGACAAACCTCGGTTAGAAGCCACGGATGGGCAGTCGTCAGCTCGTCCCACTTGATGTCTTCCGTTACCGTGGCGCCACGGAACGCTGCCACTGACGAAGACTTGAGATGCTTGCTGAGGAGTGCCTTCCCTCCTGCCTCACGGATCGCTTTGGCAGACATCCTGGACGGGGTGTTATTCCTTTGGGGGTGTCTTGTGTCAAGAGCTGAAAATGGTGAAGAACAACAAGAATGGTAGAAAATAAGAAGAAACAAGTTTCAAGATGGAGAAAAAAGTGTTTGATTTAAAAACACAGGCTTCTTTAAATCATTAGTAGTTCTACTTACATGTATGCATGTATTGACTCTCATTTCCAGAGTGTGAGGGGTGGGGGTCTTTAAATGGAAGGTACAATGTAATTGCCTCTTCTGTATACATGTACATGTACCTGTAGCTTATACAAATACTTGGTTTTGAAAAAAAAAAATGATTCAAGTACCTTGTGGTTTTACACAAAAACACAAGATGACAATCATAACACTATGACACCATCCCTACCAAGAGAATTACACTCAGCATTATAGCTGCTACCATCCAGAAAATGATTATTCCTGGGTAAGCAGACTTGAAACATTACCCTGCAGACAAAGTTGTGTTTATCCTGTGTTTTTAATAGATTCTGCATAAATATCCATGTGGCAAGGTACATGTAGTATCACATGATACATTTCCCTATGACATCGTAAGGACTGCAGTCTTTGGGATGATTAAATTCAATTTACTTGATTTTTGTCATTAGATACCCAACTGCTCAGAGACTCCGATTCTCTTGAGCTGCAGATTCTCCCATCTGGATCACAGATGGGACAAATTTACAAAATGAATTACGGTTTCACTTCTCTTTAGCAATTTACACAAAGACTACAAACAAGAGCAAATCTTGATGAAAACCATGAAACCTGTTTATAACAAAGAGTTTGTCTACTGGTAGTGGTACACTGTAGCTTGATATTCATTGACACTGACACAAACTCGTGAAATATCCTGTGAATGACAAAAGCATACACACAAATGTAAAAAAAAAAGAAAAAGATAAATACAGTGTAGGTTGCAAGAACTGACAAAAATAGCATGTAATAAAATGTACCACCATCAACAGAAAAGCTGTACACAGCAATAATGTCAAATCGTTCTTGTTTGTTGCACAAATTGAAATACTGGTCAAATATCTCCCAAGTAACTTATCTTAGTTTAAACATTACGTATACTACAAAGAAACACTTCTTTAAAGGCTCTTGTGTATAATACTAGAAAATTTCCAAAACAGAAAATTTTGAAGATCAGTCTATTTACCTGGAAAATGGAGACGGATTTTAAGGATGACTCATGAGCACCGGGCAAGAACAGAACTTATCAAGTAATGCATGAACCTCCAAGACAAAAATGTTTTCATTTCAGACAACTTCTGAGAAGAAAAGAACCTCAAACCCTTTTCTGGGGACAAATAATCTATAATGGCAAGTAGCCTAACAAATACAGTATGTGTGGGTACACAGTTTGCAAAGGAAGTATTAAAAGGATTGATGTCCTGGCATCTGTAAATTCTTGTGAAGATACAAAGACAAATGCTGATATAGACTCTTAGTTAAGCTGGTAGTCCAGATAAGGGTAGGAGTTTCTTTTGTAAGTACCCCTTGCCCCCCCCCCCCCCCCACACACACACACACAAACACACACAAAATTAGAATTTAGAATATCATACAGGGAACCTGAACATATATTTTTTTTCAACCACGGTGTACAATGTACATTGGTGAGGAAAGTAGTGAGATTTTTTTTTAAAGTATATTTATGAAGTCCTGATAATATTAAGGTTTAAAGGGTGTGTACAGTTCTGGTTGAGGTGAGGATTTAGCTTTTAACATTTTGCGAGATATTAAGACACCACTCTATGAGATGTCAAAGAGCATGCAATTCTAAGGGGTATCAAAAGTTTATTTGATGAAAATCGGTTTTGAAATGGCTGAGATATCCAAAAACAAGGTGAAACGAAGAGATCCTAACAAAAGGCGTGGCCTGTCGCCTTTTATTATTATCACTTTTTTTGATATCTCAGCCATTTGAAAACCAATTTTCATCAAATAAACGTTGAATCCTTCTTAGAATTACATGCTCTTTCATATTTCATAAGAAGTTTCTCATTATCTCACTTAGGAATGTTATAAACATGAATCCCACCTCAACCAGTACTGTACAGTCCCTTTAATGTTTACTGTAGAGCTGGTTAATGTTAGGAGGGGTGGGGGGTGGGTGTACAACACGTACACTCCAGTGGTTGGGCCACATGTGTCATGCAATTGATTACCTGAATATAAGAACGACCCAAATCCAAATTTGGCTATTGTCTTTGAAAACCATTTAAAAATTCATGCAAATACAAATAATCATCATTCAAGTGACTGTTTTATATTCAAATTTGTATGAATAACATCCCAATAACAGAAAACACTAAAAGCAGTGGGAAGTTATGTATTCATTTATATTTTTCCCAAATTTTCTCTAATGGACTTGGGTTGTTCTTATATTCAATTATGTCATGCAATACAATATCAAGTGAGAGTAAGACAGCACATTTGAATAGATTCGCAGTAATTGCCCATGTGGTGGGTTAATGTATGTTGGGACAGGCTTCCATTCCAATGATTAAAAAATTGAAAATTAAATGATATGTGTGCGGGTCTATACTCTGCCACATTTTCACATACACGTAAAGGGATCATGACACAGGCTGGAATTCAAACCTTCTGTCTGACAGATCACATCCAATGGATTCCATTCATTCAAGGACCTCGCCTTGCTGGGAGATATCACTATTTTTTTTCAATAAACCATAACTGTAGACGGTTTAGTCGGGAAACATTTTTATTGTAACTATTGTTCACATTTTGTATTATATTTAACAATGCTTAACATCGATTATATATTATACAGATTCAGTGTTTACATTGGTTGTTTCTATCCTAACTCACATTTTAGAACTATGTGTATTTTGAAGCACTAATGCTGGGTTTTGATTATCTGCAAATGGTAAATTATCCCTTAACCAACAATGAAAAAACAACAACAAACAACAGTGATGGGCATGATATGGGCACATATAAACTTTCAAAGCTACAATGTACATTTGTAGGATCAGACCTGTTGAACGGTCGTCAACAAGTCTTTGTATACATTGCATCATCAATTTGTTTTTGTTTTGTTTCAAATGTTACTTCTTCCAGTACTGGTATTTTTCTTCTTTTTTTTTTTCTTTTTTCTCGGGGGGGGGGGGGGGGGGGGGGGGCTCATTTCCATTCCACTTATTAAACATTTCACTCAATTTACAAAACTATGCAATAGATGCAAAACATACATATTCCCATGTCAAGAGTACCATTAATAACAAATGTGAATGAATATAAAAACCACAACTCCCTACCCCTTGTATTACAAGTGTACATACAGCTGTAGGTGTTCATACTGCTCAACAATCTTTTTTTAATCATATGCAAGAATAATCAATTGAATTCAATTAATTCAATTCAATTAATTTTGGACACAAAACATTCACATACAACACAAATTCCACGTGGGGACACTATACAAAATTGAATGACACAGGTTTCTGTTAAAAGGCCTACATACAACTGTAGAATCAATCACAAAGTCACACACACACACACACACACACACACAAATCACACATCGTTTGCATACCACAAAAATAACATTAAATCACGAGAGAATGCATAAGTTCTGTAATTCCCAAAGGGAAAGAGAGACCTTGGGCTATTTTGTCATCCTACGTACTTATGTTTAAGTTAAGCCATCCTGGATTATGTCAACAAGAGATCTCAGCCTTGTTCTGCAGCATGCTTGCGCACGTGTGGCAGGTACACAATGTTACATAATTATGGAAGGAAAAGATAAAATAATTAAGAAACAAACCCCCTGCTAATGACCTCAAACTCTTGTCTAAGCTTTTCATTAAAATGAGGCTGGTTCTGTTATATATCGAGCAATAATCCTACTGCATTGGCATAGACATCAGGTCATATCATCAGACTATAGTATCAGTATCACGTTAGACTACCGGCAGAAGACAATAAGTGAGCCGAGATCAAAATGACATCAAAGATCTAAGTATTTACTCATTAGTCACTACAGCCCTGTCGCTGTACAGCAAGTTGTGACAGGGCTGTGGCCTGTACCACTCGCAGTCGAAACACCTGCCTACTTAGCGCGATGTCACAGATTTCAAATTAATTACAATGTATGTTACATCAGTAACTCAGACCTACTTAAATCTAATCTTGATCCTTTTAGCCCACGAAAACAATCACTGCACAGCCACGCAGCACTTTCGGTCATACATGCACATAAGCAAAACTTGCATCATTCAAAGTTAGTATTTTGAATTGTGCGGCGATGGTCAGGCTTTGCGGTTACAAAATTTTCTCAATGGACATACAGTGTAGCGTGAGGACTCACTAAGGATTAATATTCCACACGTCACACTCTAGTTCATGCATTCTATTCCATGTGGATATAACGTAACATTTGTGTAGAATGTAGAAAAATTAAACCGTTTTGTAGCTGTGTCAGGGGTGTTCCAATGAAAGCGTAGCACCTATGGGTACTTGTCAGACACCATGTAGTTGGGTTAACTGGTCACATCCTCCTCTCCTTCCCCATCCCATAAGATTAAATCCACATTGAAACTGCTGTTTTGTTATCGTTTTTCAATCTGGTTAGGAGTATACCATAGCCTAAGCTAACATTCTATTTCTACAGTATGTAAATAGACATCTTGGCTATGCTGGATTTAAAAGTGACAGAACAACACACAGTGCCTCGACGAGGCTCAGGTCAGATACAAGTCACCATTGCACTGTCATCACTCACTGTCCTGGATCTGGATTGACCAAAAGATCAGTCGTAACGTTAGACTCTATCTATTGCCAGGGCCATCGCCAAGGCCTCAGAGCTCAGCAAGCAAGGGATAGATCTAACTGTTTTTTGTTAGCCAGATCTAACTTTCTAAGTCTGACTTCATGGAATCCCCAGAAGAGAACCGTAAAAATAAAATAAAACTCCCCCAGACAGATTAATGTTTCTGTCTAGAACAGTTCTATGATGTAGGCCTATTGCTACTGGACTGATTTGACTGCCAGTCAAGGCAAGGCCAACAGCGGTCTGGTCAGGCTAACCAAGACACCAGAGAATGAAGAATATTGTAAACACTCTGTCTGTGCAGACAAACATTATTAAAAAGACACCAGCAGAAAAAGAAAGGACAGACAGACATGACATCTGATAACGTTTTCGGGCGTCCCCGCCATGCGATGAAAGCAAAACGATTAGTCTAGGTCCTAGTAGATTTGATCAGTGAGCAAAAGTGAGTTGAGTGCACTTTAAGACCTAGATCTAGTTCACTCGCTCGCTAGCAGACAACACGAGCTCCGAAGTGGGTGCCCATGCCATGGCCATGCCCAAACCCTGGGCTGGCGGCTTAGGGAAGTAGGAAGGACCAATACCCACCACACCGCAGCAAAGAGAGAAATAAACTGCTCACTATTCCAGCGATATCATAGCACGCTACGTAGAATAAAATACTTGCTTGTGAAGAGGGGGTATTTAACACTTACATTTGGACGGATGATCGATAAGGTTTACTCCTTTCACGGTATGATTACGTTTTTAGCAGCCTAGTTGGACAGCAAAGACGTACGTTTGCACGTCACTCAGGATCACAGCGCAAGCCTCCTAGCTAGCTAGCTGCACGTTGTGCACATATGTCGTCGCGTCGTCGTGTACGTAGCGTAGGCGGAGTTCGAGGGATCGGGACGGGCTGTGCGCTGCCACCACGCTTTTCTCAGCTGATCGAATGATCCAACATTTGACCTCTCTACTCGTGTACTCATGCAACGCATGCATATGAGTCGATGTGAGTGCTGAGACCACGCACGCACGCATTCAGATCGCAGGTGTCCGTCCGCGGCAAGTGCGAAGATTTTGGCGATGATTTTGAAAATGAAAAGTTGAGGGGACAAGGGACGGGGGGAATCTCTATCCAAGTCCCAAGTTGCCATGATTAGGCTTTACCTGGCTTTGATTTTAGACTCTTGAGAATCTAGCACTATGCTAGGCATGATTCCAGCATAATTGCTACAGAAAGGAAATCTCTAGGTGTCAATTACGGTACTTATTTTGGTTTGTTTGTTAGTTTGTCGACTGATTTCAGTGCCGGCGGAATCGGGGTGGGGGGGGGGGGGGGGGGGGGAGGGAGGACTCGCCCCCCCCCCCCACTTTTTTTGCACCATATACGAAGGAATACATAAGGTGTCACCATACATCTCTATGGGTGTCACCACTTTGGCCCTCCCCCCCCCCCCAACTTTTTTTTTTTTTTTTTTTACCCCGGAAGTCCCTAAGTGGCACTAGTAAGAAACAGATAGAAACCTTGAAGATCTTTGTTTTGTTTTTTGTTTTTTGTTTTTGCTTGTCAGCTGAAGAAACCCGGAAGTGGAAGAGAAAAAGGCTTTTTCTTTTTTTTTTCTTTTTTTTGCTTGTTAGCTCATGAAACCCGGAAGTGCCCCCACTTTTGAAAACGTGGCGCCGGCGATGGATTTGTCGACGAAATTGTCACTAAAAGGTTGTGAAGCCCTGTTTTTGTCAAGACCGGTGTTTTGTTTTTCTTGTCAGGTGCAGATACCTGAAAGTGTAATGGGAAAAATGAGCTGAAGACCTTTTTATTTCTTTTTTTTTTTTTTTTTTTTTTTTTGCTTGTTAGCTCCTGAAACCCGGAAGTGCTGGGCCCCCACTTTTGAAAACGCTCCGCCGGTGTCACAGTCGATCCGTTCCGGGTTCCGGGGGAACCGATATACTGGTCGAATCCAGTCGATTAGTTCCGCAGAACGAATATACCGCACAATAGGCCGTACGCAGAAACGTTCCGCAACCGCCGATCCTATCCGGGTTGTGCGAGTAGGCCTCATTAAAAACAAAATAATATCTGTGTATTGTGGATGCTGATACCAAACCAAAAAAATCTAAGAAAGCTATTTCTTCATTTTTTAAATGATATTAAGGACAAACCTATTTTTACGTTCTGATAATTTCCCTTTAAATGAATCATATTATAACCTCGTACAAGTAGCGCGAAGAAATGAATTACTGTAGGGCCTACAATGTATTAGCTAAATAGCATGCACAAATACGTACGAGTCGATCATCTGGAGCCGTTGCGCAGACAGTGTACGATTAGCCTTTATTTATAGACAAAACTTCAAAGAACAGTTCAACGAAAGAGCATGATAATACTATAGTTATAGGTCCTACATTTATAAGAGACTGCTTGAAGTGGGAAGGAAGAGAGAGGGAGGTTTTGCTGGTAGGGTACAGCAAGGATAAACATGGTTTTTTTTTCGGTGAGCTTTGTTCTGATAAGAAAATTATTGTTCAGCTGTACTTCAAAAGAAAAAAAAGAATGTTGGTCTAATGGTCTGCAAACAAATTGTTAATGTGTATGCCGTGTATGCAGGGGACTAAAATGGAGCTATGCATTTGGATTTCATTTCATTTATCTATTTTATTCTCATTTTTCTTTCAAAAAAACATAACACAAAGTAAATCAAAAATGCAAACATAAGCAAGTATACATTACAAAGTATGACATTCAATGGTAATTAACAAACTAATAAAGATATGCACACATACTGGTATTACAAAGTTATGTTTGCAGGGTAAAAATGAGAACTAAGAGGTCCACTAAAAAGCGTTGGTTGTAGATTTTAGACCACTCTAAAATATCTTCAAAAATACTTATTATAATTACAAGTGCGTAATTATGCATAATGCAAAAAATAAGACAAAATGAAAGAAACAACAGAGACACAACAACGTGACATGACTAAACTGAGGGGAATATACGAATGAAAGGATTAGAGCAAAAACAAAATTAAAGGAAGGAGAGAGAGAATGCCTACACGCTGAACAGGATAAACGGAAGAGGAGATTTATCAACTGATTACTTAAATTGTCCACTCTGGAAATTCTTTATACATTGGATATCGCAACAAAATTTACATTCAATACATCACAGGTACACCACAATCAGACATGTCATAGAGTAAAAAATGAAACTCACTCACATTAACATACATTAACGTATGCACCATAATAACAATACATTAACCCGACATTTACAACTACATGTATACAAAAACTATTGATATACAGCTGTATACGAATTGAATTGAATTGAATTGAATTTATTCATTTATGGATACATGGATTAAAATTTCTTTATTTTAAGCTGTTGATGTAGAGCTATTATAACTCGAGATGAATAAAATTTTCCTTTGTTTACTTTTCTCCTTATTTTTCTCCTTCGCACTCTAAATCTCTTCTTTATTCTTTATTTTTAATTCTGTGTTGTTTTTTTCTCTCTTTGTTAGCCTACCGCTTTTACCCTTTTTACTTTTTATCTAAAAGATGCCATTTTGGGGTACATTAAGCCATATTTCTGTCTGTTTCCTGTCGATTCATGTTACATGTAGTTTATGATAGCTGTTTTTCATTTTCTTATCTCTTTCAATTTCTGTCTATCCCATCGCCACTATTGGCTTCACACCTTTTACATGTGCATATAATATGTGTTTCCATTAAAAATGTATGTACATATATAAATGAAACTTAATGTTTACGAAGAGAAAATGTAACTTTTTTTATGGAACACCAGATTTCGGACATAGGTGCACTGTTTGGATATTCAAGTTATAGGGTATCACTAGAAGTCAGAAAATTTACGTGAGTTTGTGATATATGACCCCATATTTTGCATGCACTCTAATTTCTTTCAAGGGGAGGGCTAGTAACTGATCAATGGGTATCAGTGGGAATGCTCGGGGAAGATTGTTCCCATTCTAGTAGGATTCATTAAAGAGTACATTAATATATCTATTGTTGTATGAAAATTATTTGCTTCAGAACGGTCTCATATTCAAGTATAACTGTGTTGTTTAATTCCCCGTGACTGTACAGGCATGCTAACCCGGAAACATTACACTGCACATTGCTTGAATATGAGACCATTCTGAAGCAAATAATTTTCACAGAACAAAAAATGCACTCTTAAATGAATCCCCCAAGGATTGGAACAATCATCCCCCAGCATTCCCACTGATTCCCGATGATCAGTTACAAGCCATCCCCTTTTAACAGAAGATATTTTTTGGGGCCTCAGTCCCTATCATGGAAAGGGAAGACATTCAAGATTGAACGGATGGTACAGTATTGACTATAAGGTGGTGTTCAGAACAAACAAATAATGAGAAACCTGCAATACTAAACAGCATTCAATTCTTTTAGGAATTCAGAGTTCATTTTACACAAATTAGCTTCAAATTGCTGAGATATATGTAGCTACAGTGCGTACAAAAAAAGCAACAAGATTCAATTTCGAATTTGTGAAGATGGTGTTTACTTTACTCCAAAGTAAGTAGCAACATCATAAAGCCATATAATCTCCTCTTTCCAATGACATCTTATTTATTCTTACACGGTCACGGATGGCTGAGTTTCAGTTAGTGAGACCAGCATAAATCCTTTTTAATTCACTTTTTTTTAATGTTCAGACTGGTGAGACATACCTAGGGCCCTTCTTCTTTGAAAACAACCGCAACGAAAATGGATGCTTACAAATTTTAAATTAACATGTGATTCCTGAATTAATGGAAGATTTTCCTGTGCAACAAAGAGGTGTGTTCAGACGCCTATGGTGGGCACAGGATAGCGCACCAGCCCATCGACTAGTTGCAGTAAGAAACAGATTGGCTGAGGTATTTGGAAATCGGGTGATTGCCCTGTATCATGGTGTGCAGCCATTGGCCACCAGAATCTCTGGATCTGACTTCTTGCAATTTTTCCCCCTTTGGGGTTATCTCAAGAGCAAAGTGTTCATTACCCTTCAACCTGATATTGCAACTCTGAGACAAAGAATCACTGAATTTGAAGCTCTTGCGTGAGATGTAGAAAAGAGCTAATCTCTGTGTGGGAAGGAATGGTGGCCATGTTGAACGCCATCAAGCCACAATGATTCGCAGAATTGTGCGTGAGATGTAGAAAAGAGCTAATCTCTGTGTGGGAAGGAATGGTGGCCATGTTGAGGGGCATGGGATGTAATGTTAAAAAGAGATATCCGAAAAAAACAATGGTAAGTTGTGGTTATTAATTTCATTATTCCATTAATTTGTTAAGTTAATTTCTGATAAGGTGCATTGATTCTTGCAGGGTCTAAACTTGGTCCCAAGTCTAATTTACCCATTGTCTAAAAAGAATGATTACTTAGCCATCCATGACCGTGTATGCATAAATAATTATCATTTTGAAGAGGAGTATCATATATGGTTTTAAGATGTTGCTACTCACTTTGGTGTAAAGTTAACACAATCTTCACAAATTTGAAATCAAATCTTGTTGCGTTTTTTTTTTATTCGCATTGTATAAACAAAGAGACCCTAATTAAAGGATGGACCCACCTTATCTGCCCACTACACGTCTTTTTTTCAGTCCAAACCGATTTTGTATAATGTACTTTCAATTTCTCTTAGAATCGTACGCTCTCTATTTCAAATGTGCTTTCTAATTACAAGTCTTGCAAAACGTTAAATTTTCAATCGCCCACTCAACCAAAACTATACTGTATCTCTTTAGAATACCTTTCCTGTTTGAAGTAATCTGTGTGTATAGATAGACCGCCTCCCCAATAGAGAGAGAGAAAAACACACACGCACACATTCATATGCACATACACACGGACACAACATATAATAAAGACAACTTAACACACAAAAACAAAATTCATCGCGTCATTTTTAGTTGTTACAACTGAAAAAATAATGAACCAAACGAACATGCATGTATGACGTTGACGATCATATTGGTCGTTATATCGCACTAAAATGATTAGACTCTGTGCCCTGAAAATAGACATTAAAATGAAGGTGGACTATTTGAGCTCATAGTATGTTTAATATGAAGGTCCTTGTATTACAGTAGTTAACATAAAGCATGCCGAACATCCCAATTACAGTTACTCATTCGGTTATTCTGTTCAAAATGATTCAAATCAGAGAGAGGTTGGCATGTCCAACGTCACATCGTGCAGAACTCTACAGAGCAGAGTTCTGTGACTGTACCATGGCCACCATGACGACGAAAGAGATAAGGGAGGGGAAAAAAGGAATCGCTTTGTAGTCCGGGTTTCAAATTGGCAACTTTGTTCGGTTGGCTGGTCAGAGAGATTTGGAGAAGTTCATTGGCTGTAGAGGGAGACTGGAAGAGTACATTTTACTGAAGGGGTGTTTCCCCATTACCACTTTGTATACATTGTACGGTAGAGACCCGGAACGAATCGGCGGTGGGGGATCTTATCGGCGGTGAGGCAAAAATCCCGCCGATTGGATCTGGGGGATCTTATATACCGGCCACAGTCCGCCGATAAGTTCCGGCGGAACTTATCGACTGGCCGGAACGGATCGCCTGTGACACCGGCCCTGTTTGTTTGTGTATAGGGGGGGGGGGGTGTTGTTGTTTTGCCGATTGAGCGCTGATTGGGTACCACAATTTGTAGAAAAAAAATGCGAGGACGATTTGGCACCACAATGCGATTGAGCACCATAATCCGATTGCAACACAATTTATTTCTATTTGTATTTTTTCCATGATACGCAGCGAAAAAAAACATGTGAGAATATTTTTCTTTTTTTTTTCTTTTTTCTTGTCAGCTGATGAGGCACCACAATGTGACACAATTTCATGGCAATTTAGCACAATTTTAGGCCGCTTCAAGTACAATCCATCAGATAAAAAATGGGCCAGGGGAGAGCATGAGGCGAGCCGTCGAAGCCAGTGCAGTAGCACTTTGTTCATTCATTCATTCATTCATTCATTCATTCATTTACAAAGTGCAGGTACGGAAGATATAGGGGAAAACTAAACTTTGGACTTTTCATATTTTTATTAGTCATGACCCATACGCATTTGATGTGAATATTGAATCAAATCACCGCAAGTGGATTTTCATACTCGCTCCTGGACAGAATTTTATACCATAGTGCACAGATGTACACTATCTTCTTCTCTTTTTAAGTCAATAAACTTCAAAAAGATTATCCAAAGAGAAATCTCTTTGACGATTTATATGCACAAAACTGAAGAACCATTATGTGTATTTTCTTCATGTTATTAAGAAAAGAACCTAAAACAGCTGTGTTCCCAGTTAACAAAAATTATGCATTAACATCTGGAAATGATATTGTTTTCAGGAAAGAAACAGTTTAGGCCCTCTGGCTGCAATCAGGATGCATTTTCTCGTTCAATAGCTACACTTGAAAAAAAATGACATGCCAATTCAACATTTAGCAAATTTAACATTTACAAAAGGTTCCAAGGGTGACAACATTTAGAATATTGGATGTACGTTGGATTTACCGTTGCTTATTTTTAGAGCGCATGTAACTGAAAACATGATATCTAAAAATGTGTTGCAATCATATTATTCACAAACAGTTGTCATTGCGTCAAACAGCTTTTTTCCTGTCGCTAAGAACGTTTTTAACATGTTCAAAATCAACTATCTGTGCAAAGGCAAATTGTTCAAAGTTCCTTTGTGACAAGGAAAATGTATACGACAAGGGAAACTATTTGCGAATTTAATTTCAATTGTTATGTTTACTACGAACCCTGACGAAACCTACAAAATTCGCTATGATACGTTGGGCAAACAATTCCCCCGCAGTAGTGGCGGATCCAGGCGGGGGCGCACCGGGCGCCAACTCCCTCCCCCCCCCCCCCCTCCTTTTAATTTTTGTGAAAACAAAAGAAATTAAGAGAAAATTAGGGCGCGTGCGCCCCCTTTTACGGAATTCCTGGATCCGCCCCTGACCAGTCCACTGAGAGTTATATCAGAGTATAGGCATATTACAGTGACTTTACAGTATCTGTTTTGATGTTCCCCACCAGTCAACGCTGATGGCGCTGTACCGGATATCCACATGACTGGAGGTGTCAGCCCCCAGCCCCAGCCGAAGAGATTTTTCTCCTGTGTTCACTGGGGAAAACATTCTCTTTGGCCCCAGCTGAAGTGGTGTGCACGTCACGAGACCGACACCCACGAGTCATACAGCCCACAAGTTATACAGCTCACAAGTCATACAGCCCACGAGTCATACAGCTCACAAGTCATACAGCCCACCAGTTATACAGCCCACGAGTTCGACACTAAGTAAATAAAGCCCACGAGTTCGACATCAAGTAAAATAAGCCCAGGAGTTATACGGCTCATGAGACCGACACTACGCACAAAAGGCTCATGAGACCGACAGTAAGCAAACAAAGCCCACGAGACCGACACTACACTTAAAAGGTCCACGAGACCGACGCTACGCATACAAGGCTCACGAGACCGACATTACGCAAAAGAGGTTCACGAGACCGACACTAAGCAAAGAAGGCCCACGAGACCGACAGGATGAACAGCGCCACCTATAGACCAATAAATTGTATAGGGTGTCCTGATAATAGCATAGGAAGATATGAGAGATGGAAAAGAAGAGTTGCCATCTCCGGCAGGGTGTAACCCCATCAGTAGCCCCCCGCCCCCCCCCCCCCCCCCCACGTGAATGATCAGGATCTTTAATTGTGTTTGCATGGGTGTTTGTTTGTGAAAAAAAAAACGAACAAAGTACAGTGAAAGTGTGTGACAGATCTTTCCACAGTAAACCTGCGAGGGTGTTGAATTAGTATTAATAAAAAATAAAAAATAACGTAATCGTCTATTAAGGAAGCGTAAGGGATTCGGAAAAAATTAGATGCATCCATGAAAACAGCTATTGTATTTTACGAAAAAAATGTACTGTTTGGAGGAGAATAACACAAGCCACAAATTGAGGTGAATCCCTGCGATATAAAACGTTTTGATCAGTAGCATTACATTATAGTTACAGAGAAAATTACAAATAGATCTTACTGAAAAACTTCCAAGCAGGAGGGTAGAATATCTAAAATAGAATAAGTAACTAGTGAATCGGGAAAGAGAAGAGGTAAAAATTATATCCTGTTCATCTTCTAGCTAAAAACTGGGAAAGCCTACCAAAATAGCACGATGGCATTATCAAAGCTCTAAAATTAATCCATACATCGTTCTTGCCCTCTTTTTAATTCACTTGTGGGGTTTTTTGTCTCTTTTTTTTTTGGGGGGGGGGGATGAAGAATACTAATTCTTCTATATTTTTTTTTGGGGGGGGGGGATGAAGAACACAATTCTATTTTTCTACTTGATAACAATGTCGCTCCATGACACACTTGCCCCCCCCCCCCCCCCCCCCAAGTATGTAGAAATACAATACATGGTTGATGTCGTTCATAATTATGTAGATGGTCACCATCTTTCAATTGATAGCATGACGAAATTACAACCGCCAGTATGTTATTTTTCCGCTCATGGAACACCCTGTACAGGTGATTGACATGTAGATGGCGCTGTTTATCCTGTCGGTCTCGTGGGCCTTCTTTGCCTACTGTCGGTCTCGTGGGCTTTCTTTGCTTAGTGTCGGTCTCGTGAGCCTTTTTAGCTTAGTGTCGGTCTCGTGGGCCTTTTTTGTCTACTGTCGGTCTCGTGGGCTTTCTTTGCTTAGTGTCGGTCTCATGAGCCTTTATTGCTTATAGTGTCGGTCTCGTGGGCTATGTTTGCTTAGTGTCGGTCTCATGAGCCTTTTGTGCGTAGTGTCGAACTCATGGGCTGTATGACTCCTGAGCCGTATAACTCGTGGGCTGTATGACTCATGGACCTATTATCGCTGTCGGTCTCATGGACCGTATGACTCGTGGGTGTCGGTCTCATGGGATGCCCCCGCTGAAGTGTTAGGTGGTTATCGTCACCTATAGAACATGCACGAAGTAGTGGTAGAGCAGAAATGTTTACTGTGAACATTGTCTTCTTTCCACTGTTCTAAAGTGTGGGGGAGGGGTCAAGGGTAGGCGCCCTATATTGCTCATGGTTGGGTCAAGTGCAAACTGTATACGCTGACCCGCCCCACCCTCCGCTTCCACCAGGAAGACTCTCCGGACGTATTACCCCTTGAAGGTGTATTGTTATGAATAACTGACTTTTAATCCTGCATGATATCTTCTCAGATGGAAAATGAGCAATGACAAAAATAAGTGTTGCTGATTCAATTTAAAGGGATGGTGATGGAGATGAGAATTTGGCTTTTAACTTTTTGCGAGATACCAAGGAAACACTTATGAAATAGTACAGAGCATACCATTTTAAGAGGAATTCAAAGTTTATTTGATGAAAATCGGGTTTGGAATGACTGAAACATCCAAAAACAAAGTAAAACAAAGCGATCGTAATAAGATGTGGGTCCCACACTTTATTAGAATCGCTCTGGTTTGGATATTCTCAGCCATTTCAAAACCAATTTTCATCAAATAAACGTTGAATTCCTCATGGAATTACATGCTCTTTCATAAAATCTATAAGAGGTTTCTCATTATCTCTCCAAACAATGTTAGAAACCTGAAATTAGGTCTCAACCAAAACTTTACGAGCCCTTTAACACTACAACTATTTCGCATGAAGCCTTTATCATCCTTCTCAAATTGATTAAAAAGGGGTAATAGAAGAGAGAATTGGTGAGAAAGTGCGGATCAAAACAATGGAGCTGTAAATCTTAATAATAAGTTCGAATATGAAATATACGTGAATGAGCCTGATTTCACTGGTTTCTTGAAAGCGCATGAAATGGGAAACTCAAGTTTCAATTCCTCTTAGCTATTTCCCGGATGTACCTAACTTTACCCATGTATTTTTAATCATTTTTGTGTATATACGATTACAATATTGAGTCATCTAAAACATCGAGTACATTCCCTACTATGGTGAAATCAAAGACATTTGCGAGGACATAATGTACCATTTCGGCGGTCTCTCACAATACAAGGTGAAATTTAGCAAGGTAATCAGTTTAGCGCAAATAACGGTGTTGTCAAAATCTCACCGTCGTGTGATGGAAATCTAAAACCATCATAACGGCGTAAATAGGAAAACTATATAAAGTAGTGAAGATAGAATCATCGTTAACTTGTCTTGATTAGCAAGAAAAAACACGTTGCAAAATATCGTCAGAACGATCCGGCGCAAGTACATGTAGAGCTGCTTGTCTCATCAAAATTCAATCATTTTGTGTTGTGTACATTATTGTCTAACTATCACTGGGTGTATATAAATTTGCAAATGCATGAACGTGCGGAAGGAGAGAGTGAGGCAGTAAATTACATTATAATTGATATCAATTTGATTGGTAATAAGCCGATGATACTGGTTGTCCCAATTACATTCGGTTCTTTCATACTGCTCCTGCCTTTGCTAGTTGCAGCACTTCGATATGCAGTTTTTTGCTTGATCATCAACCATAAAGACAGCATCATTTTTGTTAAAATATTTGCTTTTCTCGATAAAAGCGAAAAAAGAGACATTGTAATACAAACAAACAGTACGCAGAACTGAGCGCTCATGCCGATTGGCAAGAAACTATCACAGTGTTACCATGTTGCAATAATGCTGGCTTCGACGTACGTAAACATTATGAGTATGCCGATGTAGTATAGCGCCATCTATGTGAGCGTCACTACTATACTCCAACTTCTAACCAATCATGAACGGCTTTCGGTGTGGCACGTGCAAATAAACGTAACACAACATTGATGTTGCTCCTCAGACATCTGCTCCTATAATTTCTCCAAGAACTTAGGATTAGGGTTTTATGGTTTGTTTGATGTGAGGTTTAGAGATAGGGTTATGTCTGTGGTTAGAATTTATGTTTGGCTTATAGCGTGCAGATATTGATGGGAGCAATAAGAAGCAAATGTCCTGCCTGGAACCGTAATTAAGTCTCCATATAGAAAAGAAAAAAGTGCCAAAATACGATATGTTTATAAAATAATATATATGATAAATCAAGGTTTTAGAGCACAGATAAAATTTAGTCTGGAAAATGTTATTTTTGGTTTTAAAGAAAAGAGAAACGACGCTTTAAATTGTGTTGTGATTCAGCAACAACTGTTTGTACAAAAGTTCAGTAAAAAACAAAGTCCCTAAGTTTATTTCTATGAATAAAAAAATTATTGAATGTTATGCAGATGAGAGATATATATTTGAAGAGTTCGTTCGCAAAAACCGATAAGTCCATATTAGCCAAATGGAGATATTTGCGATTAAAGGTCAAGAAAAAAAAAGAGAATGATAAGGAAATTTTCGCTTCTTTTGACCATAACTTCACAAATATATCTTTATATGTAGTGACCAATAGGTATCATTTTGTACTTTATAACAGCGACCGTACTTCAAAATCTTCAAAAATGGACTTATCGGTTTTTGGGAACAAACTCTTCATTTATTCTGTATCGGGTACTCTCAACAAGTTCAGTTTAAAGTGGCAGTCACTCCAACATTTGTTTGTGTAAATGTTTACGAGAGAAATGTTAAGAAAAAAGAGATTATGGTTGAATATTTTGAGTTATACTATGTCGACATGGAGACTATAGAATAATCCATGGAGGGCTAAAAAATTTGGAAAAAATATATGTATATGTGTGGGGTTTTTTTGTGTGTGTTTGTGTGTTCATGATTGTATAAAAATAAGCCCACATATATACATAATATTCAATGTCTTTCGTGTGTGAAAAATACACGTTTCGTATGAATCAGTCAATGAATTTGCAAGATAAAGCGTGTGTGTGTGCGGGGGGGGGACCCCTAAATTCCTCAAATTTTGCTCAGAGCTCCTCATTATTGAGGGCTATATAGCTTCATCGAAGCAGTAATGCATGATTGTGTTCAGTTCAGTCTACCAGTGCTCTGCAACAAGACCATTGGTTATATATACAGTCCCTCTTGATCTACGTGCAAGAACGTCTGCCATTCCTCAATATTGGATGGCATTTGTAGCAATTTTAACCGCATAAACCATATAATTTCTGGTATCATCGTTTATCAATGGAATGTTTTGCATATTGCTTTTCCCGTTCTGCTTCATTACTGCATTACGCTATACTGACAAACTTAATTGTCACATGACTATTATTTGATTTTGATTTGATTTGATTTATTTCTGCTTCATTCCGTTACATCAGATATGATTGTGTACAAGTCATTTATTACAAACAGTATATCGACACATAGTTTTTACTACAAGACAAAAAAAAAAATACAAACAGCTTAGGGGACTTAAACAGAAGGGTCTCAAAAATAAGCCGAGGCTTGACGGTATGGAGACCCTATACTTAGCTACTCTGGATAGAATAAGGGATAGACGGAGGGGGAAGGGTAGGGGGAAAAGGGAAAAATTACAGAGTGTATGTGTACCATTTGATTTCACGAAATCAAAGAGCAATTCTGTGATGGGAACAAAAATGATAATTTTAGCAGAATGGTATGGGAAAGAAAAAGAAAACTGAGAAAAGGGAAAATGAGCATAAACAGCAGGCGGAGATGATAGAGGAGAAGAAAAGAGAGGAATGATAAGATGATGAGAATTTGAGAAGGAGGAAAATCAGAAACTGAGAAAGTGAAGAAGGTGCAGAAAGCAGAAGATGGGAGAAGGAGTAGCAAGGAGGAGGAAAAGACAAGAATGATATATGATGGCGATGATAATTATTAGTGATGATAAAGAACAAGAAAAGAAGCCGCAGGGGAAAGTTTCTCGAATAATATGACGTTGGGGGCAGTATGAGCGATTGTGCGAATTTGTGCGTACAATACTGGCTTTGTCGCACGCCAAGCAAGTGCAGTATTGTGTATGCGAATGGGATCGATTTTGAAATTCAACGGCGAATGTGTGTACGTACGTTGGTACGTACACACACTCGCACACACACACACACACACACACACAGTGTGTCCGTACCGCACGTTCGTTCGATTAATTGCAAACGCTAAATTCATGTAGACTCGGCCGGGAATGTTGGGACGCAGGAGGACTTCTTGAAGAAAGTTTTGCCTGTGCTAGAGCAGGGTTATACTCGCGAAAATAGGGCAGAAAACAGGATTGAGAGGAAAATAACGTTTTGGAGAAGTGGGTGTCCGCATGCAGTGGATGAGGCATCGGCTAGGTTCACTAGGGATCATCTTTTGTCTTCTTGCCGAAGGAAACTTTGTGGATCGTGCGATCACGACGCGACGGAACTGCCGAGAAACCAAGCCAGAGCCACCGGCGTGTGCAGCAGTGTGGAAGCCACCTTCTGTCGTGTTGATAACGACGTGCCGTGCTTGCAAGATAGCACCGTCAGCTCAGCGTGCCAGACTGTGGGAGAGAGATAAAGTTTTCTGTGACTACGTGATCCCGACGTCTTGACTGACCTTTTTTCTCTTCCTCGTAGATCTCTACCGGTCTTGAAGAAGAAAACGATTGCATGTTCTTACCGTTCAGCGCCCGAATTTTGAGTTACAATGCTGTGACATGATCATTTGTTTGAAACAAAAAGAACTGTGATTGTGAACTTCATCGAAACATCTTGACAACAGCAGTTGTGTTAACTTGCTTGCATGACTTGCCCTAGGCGAAAATAACGTGCTCTCTGTTAAATCTCTCATGAAAACCGAACTGTGTATAGCTTGCTATCACTTAATTAGCCTGCTCTGCAATTCATCCAGTATTTGATATTCTGATGCCGCTACGAGAAGTACAAATCATGAATAGGTCACGCGTAGTTCCTGAGGGAACTACCAGGCGATACAGAGATGGGAACTTTCACAATTCGTATACAACCCTCAATGAACTTGGAAGGTAGGTTGAGTAGGTTTGAGGATCTGAGACAGTGTTGATAAATGTTTAACATTAACTTTACCATGATTTTTGTAGTGAGTACAAACCAGTCATTGATTGATCTGTAGACATTTTCTCCTTTTTTTTTTTTGATATTGTCATCTCATGATCTGTCTGCACCTGTTTTTGTGATGGGCATCTGTCACTGGTCAGTGTACTGTTTTTCATTGACTAAGAAAGATCAGTCTGTATCTTGTCATTAGGGATATGTTCTGTGGAGACTACAACCGTGTACGTCTGGCTGCAAGAAATCCCCTTCTGATATAGAGCTCTACAAAGTAAAAATGTGATAAAAAATTCCCTTGCGACAGACATTTTTCTCTCTTTGTTTTTTGTTGCTATGATGAGTTTAAATATCATAACATCAACATTAACTTTCACCCCATTTTTTGAAAATGTAATGTGCTTAGTGTTTGTGTGTGTGTGTATGTGTGTGTCTAGAAACTACAGTACAAATACTATGTGTCATCTGTTGATCTACAAATGTACACTTTGTATGCATTCAGCATATCTTTAAAAAACAATTCCCTTAATACCCATGGGCCATATGAAGGTAGAGGTCTACAATGTATTGAGTTTTGAAGACGTTTCCCTTACAAACAAATATCTGTGACTGTGAAAGTAATACTTTTCTCTGACTTTGTATTATGGATGTCATCAGATAAATTACTTTCCTCCTGATCATGCCTTTTAAAAGAGATGAAAGAAATTAACTGCATGCTCTACTGTACGTTTTTACTTCAATACTTGTAAGGTTCCTGTTTTCTTCTATTCATCTCAAGAGCAAACAGCGACACATTGGCTCGAAGTAAAAATGAACAACTTCGCTTCTTTTTTTTTTGCTACATAGTGTAATGAGGTATCAATTGTGGACTTTAAAAATGCACTTACAATGGTGTTGTGCTTTACATTTATATGTTAACTAAAATGTATCTGATTATAACATTGAGCAAAATTGATGATTCTGTGGGTTAGCCTTTCGGGATGAAAGACATACAGTACCACTGTGAATCACTCTTTCACAGCTGCACAAAGTGTCAGTACAAAGTATGTATTACTTTTTACACATATTAATAGAAACCTTGTAGTCGGGAGGATTTCAGCTAGGTGTGGGTATGTACTGACTCTACAGTGCACCTTGCGAGCCCTGGCCCACAACCGGAAGAAGCGAGTTGATAATGAATGATATCCAAAATGATTATGACACACACGCACGATACCACATACAGTACATTCGAGGTGGCTCACTCGGTTGACAAGAAGAAACATGCCTCCACTTTTTTTTTCCACAGCTGTGCTGTCTTTAAATCCCCAGCAGCACAGTGTCTGAGTCAGGAGGCCTAAAGTAAGAAATTAAGGCAGAGAAGAAAGAAAGACAAGAAAAAGAGGGGAGAGGCTGTAGAGTACTGTAATCCATGCCCTTCTGACAGTCCCAAAGTCACCCTTCCTATTGATGAATGGGTTCATTGATGGCAAGTCTTGGACAAAGAAAGGTTGTGTATACAGTACAACTCTCTATGATCATGCAGTTTGGTGCTGGTGTACCATATCGACCACTAGGAACAGACTTTGGCTGTTGTCCTCTTGTCCATTTGCATTCGAAACTTTCTTCCTATCACTTTCCAACCATTTGAGTTCTGCCTTTTTTGACTAAAAAAATTGAGGCACTCCTGTACAATAGCTAGAGAGTATGACAGTTTATACAGGAGCTGTCCTGAGCATATATGATCCTTAATTTCTTGTTGTGTTCACCCCCCCCCCCCACCCTGGGGAAAAAAAAAAGAGAGAACAGGATGGCTTTCTCCTCTACAATATTTTTACAACAGTAGTTTGTGCAACAGATCAGGGAGGTGAAGAATGACAGTCTGTGTAGAGATTCAGTTGTACCACAACAATGTTCAGTCAAATGACTTCAGCAGCTGGCTCGTGACATGTGCGAGGCATGTACATGTGGAGCATACAATAATGGGCTTTCATTTTGTATGGCTATTGCAGTTTGTATGCTAACCTAACATTGCACATGTATGCGGGTGTCAAACTTTGAATGGGCTGTACCATGTGTGACTTTGACCTTTTGCTACATACTAATTTTTTTTTTGTAGGTCAATAGACAATGTAATATTTACAGATTAATATAGGTACTATAGTAGCTATTGCAAACTGGAAACTCTTTCATTCTTGTCATTCCCCCCCCCCTTTTTTTTGCAAGGCTACTTTTCAGTGGGCTTTGCGGATATTTGAACTGCAAGAGCAAAGTGTATGAACAGTTTGTTCCCCAAATATTTGGATGTAATTATTTTCCTGCTGGTGTTTTTTTTTTTTTTTTTTTTTTTTGGGGGGGGGGGGGGTGTTGCAAATATTTTTACACCACAAGCCATGAAACATTTTAACAGACGGCCGTGAACACATCTGCAACATAACCATTCTTCCTCTGAGACAAGTCTCACGGTCTCACTGGCATCCTGCATGTATCTTTATACATAATAATTGCAATGTGGAGAAAGTTACCTTCTACTTTTAAACCCTTTAATACATGCTACCCCACAATCTCCAAGGTGAGGTTTTAATTCAGACTCCTATTACAATTCGTTGGTACCGGTACTTGGCTGGTTCTCAAGAATGTTTATTCTGCTTCCGAATAGCAAGGAGAAACTCAAAAGGTATTTTACTGCCAGTCAACTTTGACTGGGAAATGTATAGGCTAGCAATAAAATGTAAGTCACGTGTAAATACACACGTGTACAGTACAATGTATGTGCAACATTTTTAGAGCTTTTTATTGAAAAAACATGCAATGGTACTATTGTATTGATTTCATTGCATGTTTGTCAGTGGGATAGTTGTGACTTGTATCGTTTTTAATGGGAATGGGAGCTGTCATACCTTGATCATCCTACCTTGAAGTTGGGCGTAAAGTTATACAGAACTTACAATGCACATCGTGTATTTGCCCCTCTGCATTTTCTTACTACTGCTTTGATACATCATATTCATGATTTGTCGACAAACTATGCCTAATGTCAACTATACACAGTGTTTTGTAAAGTGACATGTATGCTGTGTGTAACTAATCCCCAGCAATTACTGTTTCCGTTTAAAGAATGGCCTACAAAATGTACGTATACACTTACAGTACATAGCAATGAAGAGCAGTGTACCACTGGAAATGAATCATTTTCGCATTAATAAATGTGTTTCATGTCAAACAACTGAGAACAACATAAAGCATTTTATCCTGATTTTATTGCGGTGAAGATTGAATTGTTACAAACAGGAATATAGGAATTGATGACATGGTACAACTATTTTGAATCTGTTTTACAGTATACATACATGTGATTTAGCATCTATTCACACAAAGAATTTCTTCCTGTATTGTAGGAGTGCATTCAAAAAAGAAAGAAAGAAAAAATAACAACACCTATTATTTGCTCTTGTAACCGACAGGCATAGTTGAGTCGAGATCTTTACAATGTACATACAATCAAAACATGTACAGTCTGTGGTCTGAATACAGGGAGTTGAGCATTTACTGATTGACTTAGTTTCTGTTTCAGATATAAATGTTATAATGATATGCAAGCAGCGGTTACACAGGATCAAACTTGCAGGTACTGGTAGCTTTGCAAACAAAGATGAAAACACATGAAGGTTGAAGAGTAACATGACTGTATCAAATCAAAAGCAGATACACGTTTAAGGTTGTTTCAGAATACCGCCAGTGAGGGCTAGACAGCAGACTATAGTGTGTACCCTGGACCCATTGCTGATGGTTGCTATCAAACAGGCCAATCACATGCCTTCCTTTCCCCTAGCGATGCCCTCTGTGTGAGTGAGTCATCGCAAGATACACACATTCAGCTCCACCGTTTACAAGTGCTGGCGTGAACTTTGTTTCCTTTCAAATTTGAAAAAAGAAGAAAAAAGAAAGGCACAAAAAAAGGCACAAAAATATTTTGCGAACCAGATTGTGCTCTGTGGTAGCTCCCAAACAAGATTCCCCCCATCACCGCCCTTTAGCAAACACCATCTGGGGGGAGTTGAGTGGTATCCGGAGAATGGAGATTTGAGCTCTGGAAATACAGAAGAGAAGAGAAGAACATGAGTGGGCATGATTGTATGGTTGCCAATGGCTGAGAAATACACTAAAATTGTGGTAAATTGGTGTAGTGACAAGAAATTATGTTCGGCATAGTGAAAAAACAGTTTGACATACATTGTAACTTCCCAACTTCACCTACTTACTTTGTAGGTGACTTTAAAGAGCTGTAATTTATTGAAAGCGAGAACTTCAATATGTTTTTATTAGAAATGAAAAGTTACACAATAGTGTACTTCAAAGTACGCATGTATTAGTCCCTTGTAGATGTGTACCTGTAATGTCTGCAAGAAGTTCTCTGTACATATAGATAACACTCATACTCAGTGCTACCTGTTGCCATATAATTTTTGTGCTTACTTTTGTTTTATTTTTTTAATATTTACTCAGGCAGCCATTCTATTTGTCCTCTCTGCATTATATCATACCAGCAACAATCGTGCAGTACTGTTGCTGGAATGAATGAATGGAAAACAGTTTTAACGTTGTTTTTTTTCCCCCAACTACAAAAGAAGTGGGAGGCGCTAGTGTGCTGAGTTGACCTCCCATCTTTTCACGATGTGATATATGATGCACAGTAACTTGCCTGCATTCAGTGTGCATTGCCTGTAAACCCAATATACTGTACAAGTGTATATTCACAGTAACAGGGGAGATTACTGCAGAAAAGAGGCAGATATTCAGTTTGTAGGGGGAAAAAAATCAATGAATCTAGAATTGGTACAGAAGATTGGCACTCATGCCTGTTAATTCTGTGTATGGTACGTCCAGCCCCCAATCCAAAGAAGAAAGAACGAAAGCGAAAAACACAGCGAAGAGATGGCCCACTGAATGGGAAGGATCAGAAGGAAGAAGAAAGATCCCTGCAAAGAAATCCAATAGTCTTCTTCTGTGAAATTTGGAGCCCCTGTATTGTACCTCTCTTAGTATTGTTGACCTGTTGAGCCAAAGAGAGTATTCTACATGTATGCTTCTGATATAGTCACAATGCCATTAGCAAAGTACTACATGTATGTAGCCTAGTACTGAGATGATTTGTGTATCTGTCTATTGCCATTTCAATTATACTGGAAGGTGACATCTACAATTTGTAGGGTGGTGGAACAGTATTTTAGAGCTCAACTTAACCTGTTGAGGACGAGTCCCGAGTATAGTACTTGAGCAAGTGTAGATGGGAAATGTGTGTTGTAGCAAAATCAGCCCGTCCTCGACGGGTTAAAAGTCACTAGAAGTACTCAACTTTTGCTCTGCCTCAAATACTGTACTACTGTCAATGTGTTTCTGCTTTGATTTCATTGAAATAGATACTCACTGAAATTAGCAAACCCTCGTAGCCAGGTGCTTTACATGAGCGTACAATGTACAGTACAATGTACATCGTTTCATCGTGGGACAACCTTTCAGGATATTTTTGTCTCACAATTAAACCTGTGTCTTCAACTTTGTCAATATCATTTTCAGCTTAATTTGCAGTTTATCACTTGGTATAAATGAGAAAGCCTGTCAAGGGAAGCTATGCAGCAAACACGGACTTTGCATCAGGATAGTGGTGCACCTGACCTAGTCCGTACTTACAAACATGTGTACCTGTGGGTAAACCTACAATGTATGTGCATTATATCTTTAATCTTTGGACCAAGTAGAGTCAAGAGTATTGTGTAATGTAACCCCCTCCCCCCCCCCCAAAAAAAAAAAAAAAAAGAATAAAGAAGAATTTGTGATATTGAGATTGACAATGATTATACAATGAGTTCATTCATTGTACATGTAGGGCCTACATTGTACTTTGCCCACCTCAATCGATTTGTACATGTAGACCTAGAGACAGACCAACTGCTACATGTACATGTACTTCAACTTTCAACTTCTCCAATGCACCAGGACAAGGCAAAATATCTGCTGGCAGGAACTCCAGATTTATATATTGATATCAGTTGTCTGTTGCAATTTTAGGTGCTTATCATAACAAGCAAAGTCCCCCCTCCAAAAAAAAAACAACAAAAAACAAAACAAAAAACAAAACAAAAAACCCAACAACAAAACAACAACAACAGTTCAGCTTCTCTTGCTATTTTGGTATGGTTGGCAATCAGAGTTAATATTAAAGTGTGCAACCAAAGTTCAGTTCTTATCATGAGGAAAGAATGTGAGCCTACGTGAAGCTCTGCAAGTAATTTTGGAAATGACGGTATGCTTTATTGTACATCTTACCAAAAATAGATCTTGATGTAGTATTGTAGGCCTACAATATACATGTAATGTATCATTGCAGGACTGGCTTGGATTGCTGCCTTAGTTATCAAGATGTTATCTTTTGATAATTTTGATACAGTGTATATAATATTTGGTCATCACATCTGGCGAAACCTCGGTATATCAAGATGCATGTACAGGTGTATTACATTATGTACATTGTAACATCACAATATCACCTTCAAATCAAACATCCTGATAATTCTATGGCACTTGCAGCATACAATGTTGTAGGGCTGTAAAGTTGTATTGTTGAGGTTGCTGAAAGTGGTGTAAAGCTGTTGATACAACTTTGTGTGTACAGATGTATTAAGAATAGTATAGAAGTTATTAGAATCCATTGCAGTTGTTCATGATTATGATGCCAAGTGCTAGTAGCTTTATGCATCGGAGTGTACACAAACTGTTCTTAGTCATGTGTGGGAGGTAAATGTGGATAATTGCAAATCACTTTTCTGAGAATTTATTCTAGCAATCATGCAAGTGTTGTGGATTCAACAATGCGAAACCGAAACTATACCAGGCATTCTCCTGGCATTGTTGCGTGTGTTCTCTCTCCAAGGCTAGTCTTGGCGTGGAAATTGAGAGTGCACATGTCTGCACGCTAACGTTTCATTGGGCTTGTAATGAACATGTTGATTATTAATGGCCTCCCTACAACACTATAGTCGTAGCTTTATCGATTAAGGGGATTATTTTGAAGAAAGAGATTTTAGAGTAATAAGGATTATTTCGTGGAGGTAAAACTTTGGCAACAACATGATCTCACAATCAAAGACACTTGATAAACAACAACAACATCTTCAAAGACAGCACGTCTCAGCCAAAGACACCCATCACCTGAGACGCGCTGTCCCTGAAGCCACTGCTGCTGTTTATCAAGTATCAAGGCAGCGCGTCTCAGTTGATGTGCGTAATACGCTTGAGGACCGCGTGCTGTCCATTAGTTTTGTACAGGATTAGCGCGCACTTTCCTGTCTTATTAGTTAAGCGTCTTTGCTTCCCACTAGAAAGTCAAATGAAAAAAACAGAAAAACAAACCAAAAGACAAAAGAAGATGAGCCTCTTTACTTCACACTCTATCTTTTGCTATTTTGTTGTATTATTCTGTGCTGTATCCTTTTGATATTATAACAACAGAATTGTGTATCATATCCAAAAATCACCTAGATATGGAATAAAATACGTTTAAAAGCATGGGAGCGTGACACTATTGTGTAGTAGTAGGACATGCACCTTGAAAGTAAACTAGCATAACAGTGTAGATGGACTGCACATTGTCAAGTCAATGTACTGTTTTCGTGTCAGTAATTGAGTGACATGCCTCGATTTACAACTCGGCCATCATACTCAATACAACGTACAGGGATACACTGTATACATTGTATGTAGGAAGATATGGGAACTGTCATTTGATGTTGCAGTATTTCTTTTGTATAGCATGTTTTTAATCTAGAGAGGAACACTTCACAGACATTGATTCACTGGTCCCTGCCAGAAGTGCAACTCTCGAATGTGTGTACATACGTGTTACATTTTCTATGAAAACCAGATGAGGAAATTTACGTGACGGCTTTTCCCTCTTGGCATGGTAGTTTTCATTCTTTTGTAAGACACTTGCGAAAACGATTGTGCATCCGTGTAGCTCTTGGAAAGGGAAACCAGTGGATGGAACATAACAAGGAGCTTGGACATGGTACAGTCTTTGTCTAAAAATAGCGGTACCCCTTTTGTATTCTTTTATTTGTGTAGCCTTGATGCAAGCATCAAAAGTTCCGCATTTCTGATGATCCGCCATTAAGTGATGACATCAGTACCTCATGTCATTCGTAACTATGGTTACGACCTGTATCACTTTTTGTAAAACTGTGTGGGTGTGTTTATCAGCTCTCTTCTGGCGTAGAATTATTAAAGGTTTAAAAAATAATAATTTAAAAAACACTTTCAGGGAGATTTGGGCAGTTGATAAATGCAAAGCTGTTTAATTTTTGGGCTAGAAATGCCTTTCTGAAATGCCAAAAAAAGTTTGATCGCAAATGCATTTGAGACAGAAACGCGTTGCTGTGGAGATGATAAATGCAAACTTGTTGTGAAATGCATTTTATAGCTCATACCTATGTACCCACGCCAACCACTGTCAAGTACACTGTACACATCTCTGCTTCTCAGGTCGTACTACACAATGGAGCTGCGCAGTGACAAGGCTTTCCCTCTCAACACACATTAGAGATCAAGATAGTTTAACATATTTAAATATCTCAAGAAACGTGATCTGAAAGGCCTTTGCAAACGCATTTTGATAGTGGGTATTGAAGCTTGTTTCAAACATGGGAAAGATGCAGCCAGTGATGAAATAGTCTTAAGTGTGGACTGGCATTGCATTCAATAAGAGTTAAGACCAGGGTGTTGGTCCCAGTCACCACCTGTACGCTAATGGGAGAGCTTTTCTGGGCCATGATACCTTTATCCCTCTTACAAACCGTTCCTCTTCGATCGCCCCTGTGTGAAGCACTCCCATACTAATGTACTCGAGCATTAAACTCCCACTTCAGGCTAACTTATCCCCCAAAGACATCCTTTATGTTGCCAATCTACTTAAATGCGACCTGGTGCAGGTATAATGTGCACAACAAGTGCGAAAGCTGAGGTGGCCTGACATGATCGAGGAGGAGAAGAATGATAGAGTATAATATAGAGAGAAATAGGTACGGTAAGTAAGAAGATAGATAGATGAATACAGAATAGAAACATAAAACAGACACATAGATAGACAGATAGAGAGATGATTAGGTGAATGGATTGATGGATAGATGGTTACGTGGGGATTGGAAGAGGGATAAACAGAGCTGAACATACAATACTGCAGTGAAGTAGATAGAAGTAAACAGCTAGACAAAGAAATATAGATGGGATGGATCAGAGAGATAGAGAGAGTGTGTGTGCGAAAGAGTTGTAGAGCTGAATGGTGTAATCTGCATCTATTGTTGAAACGTTCTCCTCTAACTAGTTGGCATTCTTCTCAGCCTCATTATCCGCCTCCAAACTATGGTGACAGCTTCAACAAAGGGATGCGGGAATTGGTTGCCCAGTGTACTGTATGTGGGTTCAGTGAGCGAGGGCGCTAAAAAGATGAGGGAGGGATTTTGAGCTTTTATCAGTCGGTAATGATCATCAGCTGTATTTGAGTCTTGGGGACAGGGTTCCACAGACCGTTTTTTTTAGGTTTCACTTATTCACCAAGATACAGAGCTTATTAGTTAGAGAGTGTAATGTGTGAGTTGTGTGTGTGTTTGTTTGTTTGTTTGTGTACGTGTGTTGGTAGGAGATAGTGTGGAACAGGCTGAATTTGTCACATGGGCCTGTTCTCAATATTGAATAACTGTGAGATTCACGTGTAATACATGTGAAAATATTCATCTGTTCTTTCATTATCAGTGAATGTACCTCTTTATTTGTCCCAAGATACATCGATAATTGCCTTTTAATTTGCCAGAATTGCTCTGGGTTTCCCAATCCTCCAACATTGCACGCAAGTTGATTTTTTATGGTCACATGTCCCTGTGTAACCACTATACAAGGGTAGATTCAATTCATGTTTCATCGGCAACTTGTACTTTTCTTCACATGAAGAAGCGGAATGTTGCTTTCTTGGGCAAGAAGATTTGACAAAAGTTCTACACAGTTCTTTCATTTTTTAAAAGCAGTCACATCCTCTACCTCTGTCAAACACTTCATACCAAAATGAGGATTGGAGCCTCGTCTCAGAATTGAGAAAAACGGGGGCATGATTGTCCTTCCACAGTGGATTCAGGTAAAACTGAAATGGCAAGGAGCTTATCGGTTATTTGCTGTAAAGCTGCTGACATTATAATATTAATAACTACAATTGTAGCTGCTTAGTGTAATTCTTGCATAAAGAAGGAGGCTCTAAAAAAAATTTATTCATACCAAGTCCTGATTGAGTTTAGTGTCAAAACACACCCTGAGTGTGTTTGTTTATCACAAGCAGTTTCCTCTACTTTGTAGCTACGCACACATTCTCTGTTGCCTAGCAATCGCTGTTTCTATGGATACAGCTGTTAACTCCTACGTGCATCAGGGATGCTGTCTTAAAATACTTATTGACATTATCTGCTTTAGTGAAGATACCAGATGGAGTTGATTCAGTCGGCATATTTCTCCATACACAGACAACGTGATTCAACCATTCAGAGTTGTTGTCTCCTGTTATGCCATGCTAAAGCTCTTGTATGGCTTGACCCCCCAAGGTGGACACTTAGTGGACTGTTTGCCATTTGCTATAAACGGTTTCATCAGGGGTCTGAATGGGTATAGGCCTACATGGTTGCTAGAGTGGAATACAGACAGTATTTGGTCCGCTCTTTGGTCAGGCTGTATAAGGTTTGAGTTCGAAGAACTGCTTCGATATAGTTCACAGACCCCGCTGTCTGTTTTTTTCACCCAGAATCTGCATCCCCCCTCCCCATTTTGGCCAGCCCAGTGGGATGTCCTCCCACTTTACCCCAGTTTGTACACCCATGATGCCAGGACACAAATAAAGGCAGTGTGTTGATCAGGCTTTGTCTATCCCCCTTTTTTGACATGTTTGTGTCTTTCCAGGAACTTCTCAGTCCCACTTATTGTTGTCTGTGCACTCTTTTGCATCATAGCCAAGACAGTTGTATGGACAGGTCTCAATGGAGCCGCACTATGTTTGTTCTCCTGCCCCCCATCCCCAATTTGTCGTGTGAGTAGAGAGAATTGAAACAAACATGTTGTGAGATGACTCTCTGCCCCAATTGATCCAATCACTTCTTTCAACTCTCATACAAAGTATAGTAGTATCAATTATTTCCACCATCCCCCCCCCCAAGTCCATTCCAAATGTGGTCTGTCTTGCAGCATGCAAGAAACACGTGTGCAGACCTACACATAGGCGTACAGTACTATATTAAATTCCTTGGTCATCACAGTATGATTATGGAACAAATACATTGTTCAATCAGATTTGCGTCTGACATGTGGCTGTGCATGTACATGTAGGCCTACTTGTCCATTGTGTTTGATATTACTGGACTATGGATCATACGAGATGTGTTCATTGAATCACTGAAGTAGAAAATTAACTGCTGGTGTTTGTTAAACCACTGCTAGCAAGGAAATGACTGTATTCTATTTGAGTCTGCCCTATTTGCTTTAACTTCCTTTGTACCAGATGATGCATTTAATGACATGTTTATTCTTGGAGGAAAACTCATCAAAAATGTTTTGCTTTTATGAGAAATTGCTGTTTGTAATATTATGCAGAACAAATGAGGAGGACCTCACATTGGACATGTGTGTTTATGCCTTTGTGGGAGCTATTTTAAGATGTGCGTGGGATGCGATGTTACTAATACATAAACTCAGTAAAGTCAGTGCAGTCACAGTGTTTTATGAATTTGTGTAATTCCTGCAAAATTTGGGATGAGCTGTTGTTATTCATTTGTTTGTCCGTTTTCATCCCAGTAGTCATGATACACTTTTTTAGGAGAAAAAAACAAAACCTGCATGCTTCATCCATAAGCAGTTGCAAATAGCGATGAGTCACAGAATCGTAACATAGGAAGTTACTGTCATGCATGCAGTAGACCCTAGCAGATGAGATCCATAATCCCGAATCTTGTTTGTGGATTTGGAGGTTTTTGTCGCCACTTTGGAGCGCCAGAGTGCGCTCCAGTGTATCGACAATTGTCCCGACACCTTCGGCCGTCCCGTCGCGCTGTCTTGGTGGGAGGCTTCGACCATCCTGACCGACCGAAGGCAGAGGAAACGACGGAGAATAGAAACAATGGAACCAGGAAGGTGATTCTAAGTAGCCATGCAAGTACCAACTTTTTTCGAGAAAACGCTGTCGGTGCGAAGCTGCGAAACACCTCTTTGTTTCTGCTAGCTGTTTTGATGGGCGTCTTGCCAAAGAAAGCCTCGCAAGAAGCCGATAACTTGTGATTGGACAGAATCACTGAGCACCTCACTGTTATTTCCTCGAATAAATGTAGATTTTACACAATTGAGGAATGCAAAATGACGTGCCAGCATTCACAGCTAGATAGGCCTGTCACACCACATTCTGTGTTGTTTATACTAGATCTTGGTATGTACAACCATGTATGTTGTATGTAGAAACTGGTCTCACACTTCTGATCTTATTTCATAGCTTCGTGTCAGAACAATGGTGGGTTGCACCATCTGTTGTTTAATAGTTCTGAGGAAGGCATTGAGAGCAAGATCTTTTTTTTTTAATTCCATGGCGGATTTGTCTCATTTTTACCTTAGTGACCCATACGTACGTGTAGATGTGTTATTGAGCAATGTGCCATAAAGCAGAGTTTATCAAACCCTCCCACCCTTCTTTCCCCCACCCCCCCCCCCCCCCCACCAACAAAAAATCCACAATATACATCATACTGTGCTGTGATCATGTTTGCGTGGTTATACCATTTTGATGTGTTTGTGTTTACAAACTTAAAGCCATTTCATTGCATGGTTGAACATACGTTATTAGGAGAGGAAATGTGAAGCAGTGAAGTATTTGAATGATAGATTAGCATAGAAATCTGTGTGATAGACGGTGACTCCAAATTGAAAGAGAATGGTACTGTGACATATTCATTTTTTTTATTTGTATTTTTTTTTTAAATGAAATTGGATTTATGGGAGCAAATAGACACGGGAAGTGAATCAGCAATGAATGGGGACAAGTGGGGCTTGAAATTCCTTGCATTCCCCGTGGGCGATCATTGATAACAGAAGCCAGGGTTTCTATAATCTGGGCTGCCTGTAAACCACAGACTCAGACACACACACACAATGGAATGGGGGAATTTCATTGTCAAGTGGGAAGGGCACTAGAAGATCTTTCAAGGGGGTAGTCCAGCTGTTCAAGGGTCCTGAAGCTTGGTGGCTAGGCAACCAGCTGGAATACACCAGTGTGTGGGGAAAAAAAGAAAGAAACTTACAGTCTGTGTGTATGTAGGCTTGTGTGTGTGTGTTTGTGTGTATGCATACATTTGTATGAGTATGTTTGTGTGTTACATGTATATGTGCATGTATGTGTGTTACAGTGTGTGTGTATGTGTGTTACAATGTATATGTGTGTGTGTGTGTGTGTGTGTGTGTGTGTGTGTGTGTGTAGAAGAGAGAAGAGAAGTCAGGAGTTGGAGAAAAAAGGAATATAAAAGTCTGAGGTGTGCAGGAAAGGTGTGAAGTTCGAGCAAAGAAAACAGTCTCTCCTCCCAACCTCCTTTGAGCAAGTGTTCCTGCATCGCTTGGTAGCCATGGCAACCATTTTTTTCTGTCTTTTTAGTAACTGTGACTCCCACAGATTGGCAAGCCAATACACTTTAAAAAAAAAAAAAAGAATGGAAAAAAGAAGCAATTTGGTTCCCAGGCATACCGTTATACAGTGAAGCAAATGAAAATAAAAGTAAATTTTTTATCATGTTGTGTGTGTGTTAAGTGTGTGTGGGTGTGGAATCAGAGGCGCGGAAGTATTCTCTTCACAAACCATAACATGCATTGACTGACAGGGGGTGTAATGTGCAGTACAGATTGATGAAGAATAAAGCCAACTCGCTACAGAGATATGTGCTGATTATCAAACTTTACAGTGCAGCAGCACTGTAGGGTTGGAAAAGATACGGTGTATCTGCTTGGGCTTTTAAAGATAGGCTTTGTGGTATCTGTTCGTTTTCAGACCCCTTGCACTTTAAAAAGGCAATGAAAAGGAAAGATCTGGTAACAAGCATATTGGGGAAATTGGGTTAACTAAAAGGTTACATGTGAACATGATTGTATCGTGGCAATACGTAAACATAATTAGCAGCCAAATTGACATCCCTGAGACAAAACACATTGATTTTCCAATGAATCTCTGTAGATGGATGTAATGTCTAAAGGAAATAACAGTGAAGTCTTGTTTACATCGATTACCTATTACATAATCTTGCGATCAGTACTGCCTACTGGGGCCATGAAGATTTGCAACCATGAAAATTGCTCAAAATAGACTTTAGACTGACGGGACCAAAAATAAACAGTGAAAATAAAGAGAAACTGAATAGAGAAAATCCCCAAAGAAAAGACAAACAAGAAATGATCCCAAACCTATCTTATCGTAATGATTGTATAAGGTTTGAGATAGTCCTGGTTACGTGTAAGTTTTGTCCCACCTGCTAACATTCTGTCGTATCGATAGGTATTTCCTTGTAACGGGCCTCTTCAAATCCTGCTCGTAATCCTCTTTAGCATTCTTACCATGATGGACAAAACCAGTCATCAAATTTGATAAGGTCTGGTTGTTCGTTGTTCTGCGGAATGTGAAGGACCAAAACAAGGGGGCCCGTTCCCGGCCATTCCAGTACCATGCGTGTGTTTGTAACATCCTTTGCCAAAATCCCAGAACTGTTCCCCATGCATTAGTACCCGACCGGTCATCTACGGTCAGTGACTTTATACGACTGGTTTGTTGCTTGAGGAAGAAAGAAAAGGCTTTCAAACATTTTGTTTTTGCAGTAATGAGAGGATGAGTGATGCGCTTTATAAAAGCATCAAGGGCCCTTCTTCATCCCACTGTTTTCCAAAGGAATTTCTGGCCCAGGTGAAGGGTTTGCAGTTACGCAGAAAGGGCGGACAGAGGGTGCCATAGAATTGTCAGTGCGGTCAGTGACTTTTAGCTCCGGCCTCTCCCAAATTCCTCTTGGATGGTCAATTAGTTTTGCGTGGTCAGTAGACTGTCAAAATAGCGATTGTGTGTGTAATTGTTCAAAGATTAAGGCAACCAATCACATGATAGCAACTTTGTTGACAAACAAGATCTCGAGAGGGGGGGGGGATGTGAAGAGTACATATCAGTGGACATGTCAGTATTGTTGAGTATTGTATAGATGAAACAATGGTATGTTCAAATATTGGCACAACTTTTAGATACAGAGTTTTGCTGCCTTGCATTGAAGGCGTCACCCAACACACACAGTTAGCCACAGTTGAGCTTTTGAAGAGAAGTAACAGAGTTTTCCAAAATGTCTCATCTTGGTCGAGGAGAGAATGGAATATGAAAGCAAATTTATTTCCTTTCTGTAAATGAAAACCTCAAGCCCATTTGATTTGTTACTAAGTATCATTACAGCTCTTTGGTCCATGAAAGAGGCTTTTTAGCTTGAGTAACATGGCTGCAAATTATTTCACCCATGTGTGGGGCCACAAACTGAGTCCAGCAAGAGTGAAAAAAGGAGAAATCTGTCACTGTCAGGCCTGGCCATGGTATTATTGGCTTGTTTGATTAGAGTTAGGTTTTTCCTTGACCATGATTTTGGTAATCCATGATTTTGACCAGCCAATTGATGGCCTTCCCTTTAAATCTGGTGACTTATATTAGATCACTCAGTTTGTATTTTACTCCAAGCATATTGTGCTGCCCCCCCCCCCCAAGAAAAATGCATTAATGTGTCATCTATGCAGGTGGGCCTCAAATCTTTGATAATCTTGGGAGTACATTGTATGCAATGAAACGACGGGTTGAACAGAACAGTCAGAAAGATATCCCAAATGAATGACAGGTTAGATCTTGTTTATTTTAGATTATTTCTGGGGAAGATTTTTAAAAGCATTTTTTAAATTAATCCCACGTTTGGAGGCAGGTGTTTTGGGATTATTGTCGCTTTTCACGAGGATTGAGTGTAAAACCTGCCTCCCCTTGGGTGATGATTGAATTTTCATTCCCCCACCCCATCTTCAAATTCTGTGACTCATCGCAGCTCTGAAACCGTAGTAAGGGATGGCAGGCGCCAAATCTTTCTGCCTGACGTACATCTCTGACGGAGCGAGCGAGCGAGTGAGAGCAGCATGGAGGCTGGCTACCTACCCTGCTGGGCTTCGCCAGGGGAGCTGTGGAGATGTGACGTGTTTCGGGGGAGCTTAATGGGTGCATGGTCGCGTGAGGCGAGACATTTGGCTGCCTCATTCCACCTTTTGCTTCAATTTCAAGGTTCAATGCTGCGGAATGAGTGGTGATCCTTGGCACTTTTTCCTTTATAAATTTTTTTTTTCAATTTGGAGAGATCCTTATCATAAGTGTCCCCCCCCCCCAAAAAAAAAAAAAAAAAAATAAATAAATAAATAAAAGAGATTTATAAAATTGCACATACATACACACTAAAACATCTCAGGGGCCTGTCAGTTGCTGTGCACCCTCAAAAGACCAAAAAACATTTTCATGGTTTTGTAGTTGTGAATTTATAATTCCCCTATGTAGTCACTACATTTCACCTGACAGCTCACGGACTGAAATCCCGTTGAGGAGTTTCTGTGTCTTCCAGCTGGTCAATTCCCTCACTGTTTGGCCTGATTGTACATAGGCCTATATCATCATTGATGGTTGCATTCATTTTTCATTCCTGCCCCCCCCCCAAAAAAAAAACAAAACAAACAAACAAACAAACAAACAAAGAGATCAGAGCTGTGTACATGTGAAGAAGTTTGCAATTATCGCAGGGTTATGTAATGATTGTAGTTACCATGGAAACAACTGAATTAGTCACAGTTGTTTGGCTGATGCCCAGTTGCTTACTGAAAAACTGTAGTTATCGTGTGTTGTAGTTGCTGCTTTATGGCACTCTGACCGAGCTTTGCTGGTTGCCTGGCACCCAGTATGGCGAAGGATACTAGTCTTTGAATTCTCTCCCTCTCTCTCCCGTGGGCTGATATTTGCTTGACCACCACTGACCACCACTGACCACCAATAAGCTTGCTCAGAAAAGTTTGTTTGCCCCACCCTAAGGCATCCTGTTTTTCAGAGGACCCTGCCACAGAATGGTGTTGATCAAAATAAAAAAATAGAGCATCCCCCACAAGGCTGAGGAATGAAAGTGTGGAATGTATCACCAATGCCACAAAAGGCCCGGCAAAGGCACCACGCCGATTTCATTATAAAATAGTAGCTGTTCGCTCTTCTTTGTAGCCTGCAGTTCTTACTTCTTCCTTTTCGTTCCTTATTATCATTTTAGTAAACAAGTCCATGTTGTGGCCAATTACGCAATGTATCCAAAACAGTTTAGGCCAACCACCTTCATTGTACTCCAGTGACATGTTTTTCTAGCCTTAGGGGATCAGAGGCTGGTTTGGCATGCTAAAAATGTATGGCAGGTATACAGTATACATACAATGTAGGTGATTGGGGCTTGAGTAGAAGTGAACCATGATTTGTGCAGTCTGTGCTGTGAAGACCGCTTTTCTCTCCGTTGTGCTTTCGTCGAGTTCTCTTCAAATGGCTGCAATGTCAACAATGTTCACTCCAGTGTGTTGTTACGATGAAGTGAGAAGTCATGTAGGGTATCCAATTGGCAGACTCACTTCATACCAGTTGAACCTTAATAAGTTTATAAAGGAGGTGTGGTATAAGATGACTTCGAAACAAATGATTTGTATCTAAGTAAACTTTCTGGCATACAGCAGTCGATAAATTACATATTTCGATGCAGTTAAATTGCCTTGATTGAGTGGAGGGTTGGTAATGTTTCATACACAAAAGGAGATGCAGCTCTGAATCAAAGTCTAGTCTATTTATAGCTCCCGGGCTGAAAAGACTCTTGGGGACTTCTGGCTCCTGTTACCATGGCAATGATCATGTAGCAGGCACCTCCCGGCACCTGCTGTCGCTACATTTATCATCTTTGTTTTTTCTTTTTCTTTCAAACAATTACAAAGGTTGGCTTGAGAACATGGCATGGGGTATGCTGTACTCTTGGAAATAGACCAGAAATATCATTGTCAGTCTGGAAATGTATTCTTAAGTTTGGTAGTGACTCTGTCAGCTGCCTTCTCTGACTAAAACAGAAATGAATCAACATTCTTGACTCTTGGAAAAATGTTATCTAAAAGTCATATGCCTACATCTATTGTACACACGATGCTCTTGCCTATGTAGCTACATTGTATAAAGGGGTTAAACTAAAATTCAGAGGTATGTATAGATACAGAAATGAACTAATCCCAATTACATAGTGAGAAATCATTTCTTTCAGTTGCTGTTCAGTGTAAAATCAGAAGGATGTTAGAATTTACGGAAATGATAGAAAAATGGAGGAGAAATTACAACAAAGGGGAAAGTTTGGATTTGTAATCGTTGGAACCATAGTGACGTGCTTTCAGTGCTACTGTGTTGCGTTGACTACCAGTACGTAGTGTTTGTATAGTGTAGATGACTAATTGGCCTTTTTTAGTGAAGGTGAAGAGATACTTCAGCCCAAATCACGTGTGATGTCATGCTGTGTTCATGGTATTTGACCACGAATGCAACAATCTACAAAAGCAAAAGCTATTTACACTTCATATATATAGCTGATCGTTTGTTTTACACGCCTGAGGAGGTGTGGTGGATGAGTGGAATGAAAATTCCATCCCCACCAGCTCTCCTGGGCATTAGACATAGTGGGAAGTCCACAAGTCCTATCGATGGTTTGACATCAATGTCGTGAGACGGAAATCGATTCATCCTCTTGCTCACGCAGACATTTCAGTGACCAAATGCTGTAGGCCCCTCCCCCCCCCCCCCCACACCCCGCACCCCACACATACACATTTAGGGAAGTTGTAGATCGCAGTCTTGTGTGATGGATATATCATACATGCACATTGAGACAGTGAAAATAGTAAATGTTTCATGAGTACCGGTACTCAAAAGCCACAATTATTTTGCAGGAATGAATTCTGATGGTTCCGTAAGATGTTGAGAAGCATCGTGTTCTCCTTGTAGCTCTTATATAATATACTTCCCCCCCCCCCCCGAAGTTGGTAATCTAATCTTAACTAATAATTTTCCCCAGTGACCCATTTTCTCGCATGAAAGGTCAGTTTGTGCAAACATGCATTGAATACTAAGCATTGTTGCAATGATAAGTTTTTCAAAAATCATTATGATACTTTATATACAACTGTCTATAGAAACCATGGCAAACCTGGTTTGAAACCTTATACCTAATTTACTTGGAGGTATCTGGTAGTTTGTCCTTATGGGAAAACAGGGAATCATTGCTGGTTATGTTTCATTTCTTTTCAGTTGAATTATCCCAGCTCAAAACAACTTGGAATTGACAAGTGTGTTGGATTCATAATGAGCAGAGCTTTTAATGCTTCACTGTACGATCCCCTGTGTTTATATTGCTTCGATCATATCCGATCATATCTTGTAATCGTACACTCAATGACATGATACCATCTGTTTACCTTGGCATCGCATTTTATCTGAATAAAGGTTACTCTGTACATTGCCGATGCTATCCCCCCCTCCCTCATTCATTGCGTCTCCACTTTTATTTTTATTTTTCTTTTAGCTGTGATGACCAGGAATATAGCAGATAAGAATTATCAAAGTAAACAGCATCATTGCATGATGGGCCCTCTTGTCTCTTGAGCAGTTCAATCATATGTAGGTTAAAGACTATAGTAGGCCTATTAACCTTGTCAGGACAATATCATTGATATAATGTGCAGTAGGGTCCCTAGTGGTCTCAGTGGAGTTTATGATAATAGCACACTTTCAATGCGCATTTGACGATTGCATCTGTGTCGAATAGGAGGTGACAGAAATTAGCATGACACTGAGTGCATTGGGAGAGGGGGTCATTCGAAAAGCCCTCAAAAAGTTTCTTGTGGTTGGGGAAAGTGCTTATGGGTTCATCAAAGGGCTGAAAGTTTCCTGAAAACTCTTGCAATTATGTTGCATTCACATGAAATGTTATGTTTTTGTGTGGTATGCATGGAATAATTGGGGGGGGGGGGGAATTAACATATATTTCCAAACAGCATGGTGTTGAGTTCCACCACATGGTTTGCACAGTGCACCTGTGTAATAGATATTGAGTCGTGCTGACATCATAGTCATGGAACAACTGCCTCATGGTTGCTGGTAGTAGTGATTCATCCCCACAAAAGTCAAATCTGCTACCATCGCAGTATCGTGGCAACAACCATGTTGATAAACCTTCACCATTCACGATGTGCAATATGACCGACCACGTGGAGGGTTCAATCCCGTCCATGCGAGTGTGGTAGTGGTGGTGGTGGTGTTTTGGAAGGGTGAGCTTTTTTTCCCCCCTGAAGAACACTATGGGATTTGCTGAGACCATGGCAGTGACTTGTGGGGATGTCCTGTGTTTTAATCCAATATACCCAATGAGCCAAACATCCTTCTTGTTCTCTGTGCAGCTTACTATAATATCCTCCGTGGCCGTCCCCTCCCTCCCAAACTAGTGAACAATGTGAGCAGAGAGGCGGTCGCAAACAAACACGCACCGCAACAATGTCTCGCTCTTCAGATTCGATCCATTAGTTTTACTCCCCATTTATTTTCCCCGCTCGAGCGGCGGATGCGAAAACACCGCTGTGGGGAAGAAGCACGCTTCCCCCCATGCTTTTGTAAATTAGATTTTTTTCTTCTTCTTCTTCATCTGCTTCTTCCAGTGATAGGAAGTAATTTATCATGAGGTTAGGGTCTAGTTGTTGTGGTTTCTTTTCTTTGGGGAGCTTTCCACTTGTTCAGGGGGAGATCAAGACTTGAGAAGATTAGGCTCAAGTCTAGCTTTGAAACATCTCTCCCCCTACATGTACCTTCTTCTCTTTCACTTGCGAATTTACCTTGAATTTCACCTTGAAAGCCAGAAGATGGTTAGAGGCATTACTTTAAGGACTGTGTGTGTGTTTTCTCAGAAGCAGGAAAGGATAAAAGAGATGAGTGAATATAATTTGATACTGCCTCCATAAAGATAGTCGCATGAGGACTGCTCATAATGGTGGAAGGGGAAAAAAATGTCTGTCGGGGGAACTACAATTGACTTCATAATACACCATTACCAAAGGAAGGGTACATGTAGATATTGAGCAATAACTTTGCATTCCTTTGCATAAATTTCACATTGTTCTGCACACATGGATTTATGGGGGGGGGGGGGGCAGCTGGAGAATGGAAGTATGTATGAGGCAGTGCCATACAATTTTTCATTGCTTGATGTCTGCCTAAAACAAATAGTGTTTTTATTCTTCTTCCGTGCCAGTTCAACAACGGTCAGACTTTTTGAGCACAAACACAGTTTATGGACTCAGACAGGAGCATGAAGTAGACCCTACCATGAATAATAATAACAATAATTAAAAAAATCTTGCTGCCATTTTAATGTGGCAGTGTTGAGAAGTCTCCCCCCCCCCCCTGTAGCATTGCTTACTTTTGCTGGTACCATGCAGCTTGCATAGGGAGGGAGTGAGTGATATCAGGTTTTGTTCTATTACCACAATGTTATGTTTCCTTGTAACATGATACAAATGGAACTAAGAAAAAAAACCATGAAGAAACAAAGAAAGAAAGAGATATTGGTCTACTTGTTAGGGTGTTGGATTTCATTATATCATCAGTCCACTGTCCTGATAAGATGTGAACCAGTCCATGGCCATTTTCACATATAGGTCAAGAAATGTAATGGCAATGCTGAAGTACAATTATGTCACAATTACAATTAGAATTATTTTCCGTATACATGACCATGAAAGGCTTTGCTGATTTTTTGGGATTTGAATTTCAGAGCCAGGAGAGGAGGTTTGGCTTCTTTCTTAGTTCCTATCAATCACTCTTGAATGGCAAGTTGCGCATTCTCTGACTGTAGTGTGAGCATTTGAGAAGCATGGTTTTTCTGAGGAAGTGGTTGAAAGGTCACCGAAAGCTCGGCCACAGAATATCAATTTGGAGGTCAATCCATGAAACATGATTGCTTCATTTCTGTTTCAAACTACAGCTACATCTAAGATAATAACTGCAATCAATGCTACTGTTGACGAGACAGTCTTCAAATTGATGAAACTTGATGTTTTGGTAGCCAAACTTTCTGATAGGCTAATCTTTGTGAAGGGGACCCCCGTGAATGAAACTTGAGCAAGCCGTAACTTTATATGGCACAGAGCAACCTAGGTATACACGTGTGCAACCATGGGCAAACTACAATGTAATGTAACACTGTGTGTATCTGATAGTTTGCATATACTGCTTGAGACACCAATAAAGTTACAACTTGACCAAGTGCAGGCAGCCTATAGGTTCTTCACATCAACAAATGCCATCCTGGTAATTTCTTCAAATCAAACAACTTTACAATTTGATAATGACATGTTTGGTACTTCAACATGAGCATAAATGTATTGACTTGGTCCAGTTTTGATGATTTATTTGACATTCTTTGTTCACAGATCTCGTCTAGACCCCTCCCCAAATAGAGAGTAGATAGAGGGGTAGCAATTTCTATTTGTCATAGCAATACCGGTAACTGAGATACCCCCAGCTGATTTAAAGCTATAGCCAGCCTGTTGTGTTACCAGTGTGTAGTAATAGTTTTTGATCCTGTAGAAACGGGGTCCAATTCTATTCTTCATCATCCCACCACTTACATACACTCATTATTCCTGCACATTATCAAGTCGTCCTCAATTTGGGTGGCACCGAAACATATCGCGTCTGCCGTGGAAATCAATCCGTATTCCTTGCCAGCATTCATGCGTGCAGCGTGAGGAATGCAACGAGCATGTAATCCACCGCGCGATATGGTACCCAGCAGGGCATACGATGCAAGTCCCACAGGCAATGGACATTTGATTACGATGCCGTACATTGTTTAAAGTCATTGATTACTTTGCCAATCAATACATGTGTATGTCCAGTCATCCTGTGTGGAACCTAATTAGTTCCATCCCTGGGTCCCCTATAATTGTCCAGCCCAGACCATCAATACTGACCATTCTCTTCCTTTGTCTAATGGCTTTCAAGGGAGGACAAAGGGGTCAAAGTGGCCATACTTTGTCGCAAACTATGGAAAACCTGCTGCTCAATAATTTCTTTGTAAGCTCCTTTGTGGAAAGCTGCATACCAATCATTCCAAATTGTTCATTGCAGTGTTACAGGGTGGGTGCTTATATCGTGCAGCCCAATGCAAAGCCCCAAGTATGTTTGGGAAACTCTTTACGATCATTCGTTTATAATCACCTGCGACAATACTTGCAACATGAGAGAAGGAAAAATGTTGGGAAACCTGAAGGTGTGTTGCCTTTATCTAGAGCTAATTATTGAAAAAGAATTAGTGAGATGTCCGAGAGAAGTTTGGTCATAATACGTGATCTCACGTTACAATTTTATTATGGCTGTAGTGCTCTCTTGGAGTCCTGCTTTATTTTGCTTTCAATAGGTTAAACTTAAATTAAAGAAACTCTCATTTCAACACATCTTGTATGATTTTCTAAATACAATACTCTGCAACTATTGTGCAGCATTTTGTCATCAATAGGACATCGTATCCTTCACAGAGCAGATGACATAGTTATTGTGACTCCTACAAAGTGTGTCATGGACACCAGACATACAATGCCATCACGTGGGACTATTATGACTTCAAGATGCTGTGATTGTCTATACACAGATGTAACTTTATGGAGACAAAATACAAAAGTGATGACAAATGACCGTGTTATTACAGGGGGTTGAAATCATTTACAGGATACCACCATCGCAGGAAGCCTCCTACATTGTACAGTGGGGTGAGACTAGGTGGGTTCGGTCGTCGGTCGCGCACACCATTTTCTCGACATGACTGCGATTTTGGGATATTCAGGATGCCTACATGTTTTGATTATGCAGCGGTTCCGCTCAGTTTCCACATTGTGCGTTTAGACTGTTTGTCATAGTCTGCTTTTGCCATAGATTAATTAGAAGGAGAGGAATTTTTTCCTTTCTTCTTTGTTTTTCTACATCTTATGAAAACACCACGTGTCAATCCTATGTGATCTGACTTGCATGTGGTCGGCTGAACATTATTATCAAAACTACCAGTTGCTTCTCTTGTGAATGAGCGCCTATATCGAATAATTCTGCATGATTTGAGCCAACCTCGAGTGACAACTGTTGCGTAGAATGAGGACGGTAGCCAGAGAGAAGGCCACCGTGGAGGTCAGCGGCAAGTTAAAAAGATTCCGAATACAGGACAGATAACACTAGACAGGCAAGGTCCTACTTTCTCTCTGCGGACATTTTAGGGCCTTGGTGCCATGGTGACTTTTTTTGTGTTTTCAGACCTTCGCCCAATATCTGTGCTTTTTGGGGTCAGTCATGGTGTTGGTAATAATTACAGACATTTTTTTTTTTCTCCTAACAACATGGTGGCTCAGTTTAAAAAGATTGTCTTATTGTACTGTCTGAGTTAACTTGGATAATGTTCAAGTACATGAAAAAAACATATCTTGAATACAACCAGACCAGGCGTTAGTTCCCCAAAAATAGTTCTGAAGGTTAGTGTGTCGTTGCATTCTTTCCGTGGATGCAATCAGATATTATTAAGATTGATAGAAATAAATTTTGCTTATCAGTAGAAGGTTTTACTTTGTGAAGTAAGTAAAAGTTAAGGAAAACTGGTGTCTTTCTGCTGCCCCCCCCCCACCCCTAACTGGCTTTTAGTGAGTTTAAGTTTGTTTGTTTTTTTTTTTAATGGAGATAATAAGAAGCATTAGCCTGTGACAACACCAATCAACATAAAGAAATCAAACAGACTTCAACAAAACCAATTCACTGACTGTAGATATGAATTCTTTAAATTTTATGCCGAGCAAAAAAAAAAAGAGAAGAAAAAGAAAAAAAGTATGTCTCGCCCTCTTGATCAGATGTGTTGCAGGTGTAAAAATGAGCAGTTTGTTAGTGAAAGTTTGTCATGTTGTTTACCATTCATTCTTTTGTCCATTTTGTCCTCGGAACCCACAACCTGTAACAAATGACAAACAAATGTTTGCAGAAATCAGCAAAAAAAAAAAAAAGCCCTGAAAAGAAGAAAATCTGAAGATTGTAGGCCTTTTATGTTTCTACGGTGGCGGGGATTAGAATGTCTAGAGGAAAACAATTCTTTTCATGCTGCCCAGCACTATGACTCTGAAGGACGCCGGAGACATGGAAAACTATTAGACATGATTTGTTATGCCGTCTTTATAGATTCATGTGAAATCAGGTTGTTTTAAACAATGTTGTGGAAGAAGATTTGTATCAATGAAAACATTGTTTATCATTGTATCATTGTCTGCTACTTTAAACCTTTCCTGGGATGAAAAAATGATCCCCTCCCCCACCACTATTAAGGGGGGGGGGGGGGGGGGGGGGCAAGTTTGAAAAAGAAATGTAGTGGCCCGAAATACCGGTAATAGGAAATATAAAAATTCATTTTTAATCTTAGCTGCCTAGTCGGGCCACCAAAAGATCCTCATTGAAATTTTGGTGGCCTGGGGGGCGTTTCATCAACGAGTTCGTCGGAGTTTTCACCGACGAATTTGCTATCAGCCAATCAGACCAAGAATTTCATTAGCTTTTAACAGTTGTCAGTGTAAATCCTTGCGTCTGATTGGCTGATAGCAAATTCGTCGGTGAAAACCCCCGACGAACTCGTTGATGAAACGCCCCCCTGATATCAATTTTATGTGGCCCTGGGCCACCGGGCCACAGCCCTGCTACAACTTTCTATGATTTGTGCTGGCAATTACTAAATCTCTTGGAAGAGTCTGTGCCTTTGCCTGTCTTTATAAGCAGCTATACATGATATGGTGCCATAAACACGCTGTGAATCATTATCATTATCAGTAGTTACTACACTGTCCACTTTGCAAGGATCACTTATGAACGCTTGTGTTGCATGGAACTTGGGGCATCACATCCCGTACACTTCACTCTCACTTACATCCAGTAGTGCTTGTTGATAGTCCTGACTCTGAGTCGCACCATCATTGATAAGCTATGTGTTGATGAGCTGTAAAGTGGAGTGATCTCGCTGTCATCAAAGTGACTTACGGATGATAAAGTACTGGTGTGAACGTGCCATTTGTAGTTCTTAGACAGGTGTCGTAATGCGGTTTTGTATACCCGTCCAGTATTGGTCTTTAGCCAACTGTAGCAAGTGAGATATTACAGTGCTATAGTTTGTTTACTGACCTCCACTTAGTTATTCAGTGAGGTCCAAAGAAGTAAATACTATTGACTGGTCAACAAGGTAGCATTATTTTTTTTTTCATAGCATTGTATTGGTTCATGCACAAAGTTGGTGGCTCGCTGAGGCAGAGAAATAGGAAAAAAAAACTTAATTGATTGAGCGTGTGCATTATCAGTCAGTGCTTGTAGCGTCATTCAGTATTTGCAGGCCAAAATCTACGGTAAATTGTCATTACATGTTAACAGGAAAAAGCCTTGAGCTTATGGAGAACCATCAAGGAAATTAAAGCAAAATAATCACTTCTCATGGCTGAGACAGGGCCCTTTTCTTTAATAGCAGAGGTTTATATAACGCAGTTGCCAATTCCTCTGACACAAGGTGAGCCTGCAGGTTATGATCAATATCAATATGTATGATGGGCTAATTCACTTGTGTATTTAAATTCAAATTAAAGAGGATATTTTCCTGTGGGGACGAGTGAAAAAGAATGTATTTTCAACTCGCCAGTTCACACTGAATACATTTCAGAAACTTGAAACCCAGATGGTATGTTTATCAGTCGTTTCTATGTTATGCCAGCCTGTGGCAATTTTCTGGATGTCACAAAAAAAAAAATAATAATGATAAAAAGAGGGGAAAAAAAGAAGGAAACATTGATAGGGCAGTTGAAGAAGGTATGCCTGAAAAGCAAGAAAATGAGATTGATACAAAATGTTATGAATCATGTCATTGGTAATGTAAGTCATTGATAGACCCTGATGACTTTTGGTAAGGTAAATTAAAATTTAAACAGTTTCCTGAGAAAGACTAAAAAAAGTGTAACAAAAATCTAAATACACTTCTCCTTTAAAATACTTTGAAAGGTCAAAATATGGTAGCCAGATGTCAGATTATTGTAATGAACCCCATCTTCATTGACTACAATTTGTACACAAACCACAAACTTGTTTCCTCATTACTTTTTGTTGATATGTGAAATATCATCTAGTACATCTTCTGCCGGTGAAAGTTTGAATGACAGGAAAGCATCAGTGCTTGAATATCATAAGAAACCGCTAGGTATCAATGTTTTCAAATCCCAAGTGCCCTCGAGTTTTGCTCAGGCTTATAAGACTGTAATTCCTAATCTTTTTCCAAGGGTGTACGTGATTCATCAGTTACCCCACAAACCCCCCCCCCCCCCCAAAAAAAAGAAAGATGATAGCTACAGTGCACATCATAGAGATATTTATTACATTATGTTATGTAGTGAAGAAGTCTCACACTTGTGCAGCTCTGCTGTGATATTGAGAAGGTTGCTCCTTTCCAGAAATCCAGCCAGATACTGAGGCATTATGATTACCAATGTCGTACTCTTTGTACTGCGTCAATTTTTGTGATGATTCAAGAGACGAATGGTCCCAGGTCTTCAATCATTTGCCATGTGGGTAGACAGAAGACACACTTAAACCAGTCCAGGGATAGCAAGAATATCATGAATGCACGGGTCTAGGGCAATACCCCCTGGACAATTACCCCCCCCCCCCCCCCCTCCCGACCCTTCCCCTGACGCTAACCTTAATCGCAGTCATATGATCTCAAATATAGCAAAGTTATATTTGAGATCATACCACTGCTTTCCTTTTAATTTGGTCATGAGTCAATCATGTTGTTGAAGCAGTGACATGACATTTGGTCCTGCAGTAATTGCTCCAGTCTTATTTTCTCCAAGGACTTAGGTTTAAGGTTATAGGGTTGTGATAGGGTTTTAGGTTTAGTTTGATGGTGAGGATGAAGATTAGGGTTGGGGTTGTGTTTGTGGGTAGAAATCATGTTTGGCTTAGCGTGCAGATATTTCATGGGAGCAATTGTCCCAGGAGCAAATGTCAAGGAACCCGATGAAACCTTTCAATATGCTACGTGACTTATGACTAGAGAAGAGCGTCGACGTGATTAATTTGCTGTTCAAATTTCAGGCTTCAATTTGTGATGAAGAGTCCTTCAGTGAGAAACCTTTCTGTAAACAAATATGTTATGAATATAACAGCAATGTCTGTCCTTGCTTTGTATTTTGATTTTATGACTTGCCAGGACGGAAATGAACAAATAAAGAGCCCACCTATGAATGTTAGATAATCTGATTAATTGTATTTTCTTGAATGATCTACATTGTGTTGTACTACCATACAAGGCAGCATATTGTGTGATGACAGCACTGAACTGCCTTACTACTTGCCCCTCTCCCCCCCCCCCCCATGACCCTCTTTAGCTCCTTTGTACTGGTCAGCGTGATTCATTAAGATAATGCTTGGACTGGTCTTGTCATAGTCACCAGCTTCAGTGTGACCTAAGGGAGGTCAAGAGGATTAGCATCCAGATTTCACCATGAAAGTCCTCCTTTATGAATGTAGAAGTGGGATTTTGTGGGTTAATCAGCAGGATTAGTCAGGTGCAGTTGAGCCTCAAAATGGGGGTGAGATGTTCCCTACCAGAGTGTTCAGGGGGCCAGGGAAAGAGGGGTGTATCATCTCCATGAATTATACCCCACCTCCCAGGATCACAGCATAAATCATTAGTATGAAAACATAATTATTTGTGTAGCATCTACCCCTGCACCCTCCCCCCCCCCTTCAACTCGTGACAGACCACGATGACAACATTGTGTGTGTACCAAGGGGGCTGCTGATTGGATGGTGATTCTCCAGTTTTCTTGATTTTGTAAGATTTCTTCTGAAGTGGAGTATGAATGCAATGCTATCCTCATGAGATTACTGTGTTGCAGGTTGATACAAAAGTGCATTGTTGACAATTCCAAATATCTCTTGCCTTGTGTCTGCTACACGAGTATCCTCTTGAGCCCCCCCCCCCCCCCATATCACATGCTATTTTTCATCATATCACATTTTGCTTTAGAAAAATGCAAACAGATAGTTGTAACTTGTATTGTGTCATTCTCATGAATCAGATAGGACTCATCTTTGAGTATTTCTCTGGGAGATTCATATCTGTGATTTATCGCTTGAGGATGGGCTGATTTTGCTACAACACGCATTTCCCGTAGACACTTGCCTGAGTATACTTGGGACTCGTCCTCAACGGGTTAAAATCGAATCGTAACAACTAGTCTGTCTGTATTTTAGCCATTGCATCTGTCTCCATGCTCTTACAATATATTAATGTTCCTGCTTTGACAAAAGTAAATTGAAATCTACAGTCTTACTCGGCTGACAACTTTTATCTCATTTTCCGATTCTGCCTCGCCAGGGGTCGCTTTGCGGTCGTGCGGAAATGCAAGCACAAGGAGACCAGCCGCCACTTCGCCGCCAAGTTTGTCCGGAAGCGCAAGATGGGACGCGACTGCCGCGAGGACATCTTGAAAGAGATCCGCATTCTGGAGAGCTCCACGCTAAATCCGCGCCTCATCGGGCTGCACGAAGTCTACGAAACGTCCACGGAAGTCATCTTGGTCCTAGAATAGTAAGTTTTTCCCTTCTCTGGATTCCTTTCCTGCAGAGATGCTCTACTTTAGCGATGCAATGCGATCCCATCTCAAAATTTCCAACATCTCCTCCTAAACACCTGCTAGCAATCATTTTCTTTAGCTGTACGATCTGTACAGGCAATGCAATCTGTTTGAATTTGTCACAAAAGCCTTCCCTCCCCCCCCCCCCCAAAAAAAAAAGAGGGAAGAAAATGGAACTGCCTTCTGTTTGCTGTATTCATTCGGTAATTGACTGGCTACAATTTCACTACCAAACACATCCGTTGATCCCACTGCCTGACTTTCGATCGAAATGTGGTTCGTGTTACTATGTTACGCAGTAAAAGTTCCCATATTTTCTTGCACCAGAAGTGCCAAACTGGGACACATCTGTATATTTTCCCCCCTTACCTTTTCCTTTTTTTTTCCCAGTGAGGGTGGGGGGGGGGGGGGGGGAGTCAATTTACCTTTATGCCATAGTATTCAAATTCGAGGCAACGGAGCAACCTTGATTTTTTAGTCCTCTCTCTTGATACCCAGCAAGTTCAGGGTTCATTCTGACAAGAGCTCCTGGCATTCTTTCACGGTGAGCCTCCATCTTAGGCCGACGCGGGGGCTCACATTTCAGAAAATCTCCCCGTATCGCCAGATTTTCGTCTCGCCCGCAAACTTGACATCCGACCTCATTTCCTTCTACTGTGAGAATGTCGTGGAGGTGGTAAACGTTGTTTCATTGTGAGGCCAGCACAAATTGGTGGTAGAGTACAGCGCTTCAAATCAATACATTCCATATTCTATTTGTTGCTCTCATACAAGTGTAACTATGACATCATAGTTATATGATGGCAAAATATTCTATATTTTATTCTAGTTTAATGAAAATAAAGAATGAATATGAACGCCAAGATTCTCACAAATTGTGTCCTGAAATGAATAATTGATGCGTAGTAAAATCTATTAAAACACTGCCATATTTGATATGAAAGCCATTTTGCCATAGTGGCCATGTGATGTAATTTTACATGATGCACTGCATGGAATTACAAGTGTGGTGTTAACTTTTTTTTTAAAAGTTGGTTTTGTTTGGTCAACCGACGGTAATTTTTTGTTGGTGTTTTTTGTGTCCATTCAGACACTTTTCTCTTTTATATCACTTCATTTATTTACCACTGTTTGCATAGAAAAAGCAAGTGCATTAATTTCTTAAAGCACATTAAAAAGACAATAACCATTTTTCTTTATTGCTGCCTGCACAAGTAAACATTGACCTGTGGATGAACTCGCATAATCCACTATATTCATGATACCCATACTTGTTAAGAATGAATTACTGATTTTTGTTTTTATTACAGTATCAGGGTAAAAATAATGAAAAAACAAACAGACAATTATACTTCTATGGCAACGGGTGCTTGTTCCAATGATGTCTTGTTCTTGTTTTATTAAAAGAAAAGAAAAGAAGAAAGAGAGGAAAAATGGGACCCATCAAAAAATTAGCCCCAAATAATACTGCCATAAAATCAGACCATTACAAATCTTCAACAAATCAAACATTTAGATATACAATGATGTTTTTGTAAGATATTACTTAGCCTTTGTCAGGCATTTATGGATGTGCTAGCATCTATTTTTGGTTGCAGTTTTCAGATGTTTGCATTGCTCTTCCCGACTTTTGTTTGAATACCCCTGGTGTGGGACTATCACATGATGACATATGTATATTTAGGCCTACATGTTGACGATTTCAATGCTGAGAGCTTACCCTCTCTCTGCTCAGATTCAAGCACTGATTCTAGAATGCAGTTGTGATGTTGTCTGGCTCAGGATTTATGTGAGATTATGCCTGCAAAGACTCACTAGAACTATCGCAGGAAGAAGGAAATACATACATTGTATATCCCTTTGCTCATGCCGGGGAGTCTTAACATGTTTCCGAGACTGCGGATTTCCTCATTTTGCACCATGGATGGCCTGTGTGCTTGTTTAGACAGACAGATTGTCTGAGGATGAAAGAAGACAGTAATGTTGAATACAGGCTGTGAATTTACAAGTTCTGGCCACTTTCCTTCCACTTTGTCTTGTAAGGGGAAATTATTCCTCCATGTTTGCTTCTTGGAAGGGGTCAGTTGAAACTCTGAACTTCAGTGAACCCTCTCAAACGGCTGCGGAATTTGTTTGTGGGGAATGTTTGGATGGTTGAAGTTTTATGTCTGGGATGTTAATTCATAGATCCGCATCACCCTCAACGCTTTTGAGTCCAGAAGGGAAAATAAAGTTTTGCTTTGATAACAGAAGTTTCCTCAAAAATCTACATGTAGTTCCAAATACAAACACATAAACCACACATACTCGATATGCGTATGCTGCATATAAATTGTATTATGCATGCAGTGTACACTACTGTTTCTGCAATTGATATTGTATATTGGAGCATTTCATGGTACCTTTTTGCATGCATGATACAATCATGTATATTTCATGGTAGAACTCTGCTGGCGCTACCGCAAACCTTTCTCCCTCATTTACTTCACCCTGCAAACCTTCAAGCAACAGAACTCTGCTCTCAAAATCAATTGCCGTTTGTGTGACATCTTTCCGTATGGCATGCTTGGTGCTTTTGTTTGTAAAGGATTATTTTAAAGCGCTTCAACACTGAGTGTGATGAGAAACTGGCTGAATTTCTATTCTACATGAATGATTACATTTTGACACTGGCAATCGAACCGGCTAGAAAAAGTGGGGTGAAGTCACAATATGCTGCCTTACCACCATGAAGCGAATGCTTTAGAGTACCAACACAGATGTAGAGTTTACCTAGGAATAGTTAGTAGGCCTATAGGCCCTATGTATGTACATCTTCATATACAGTATAGGGAGAGGAAAGTCAAATTTTCATTTTAAAAGAGAAACATTTGATGAATGGCCCATAACTATTCCAGAGCCTTTCAAGGGTGAACACATATATGGCAAAAGGCCATGTATTCAATAGAACGCAGTAGGACTAAATGAGTTCAACATAAATTTTCCTTCTGAGTTGCTATTTTGACTAGTTGCTTGCCAGCCATAAGGTATTAAAGGCTGGGAAAGGGACATTTGTGAAGGCGGAGTACCCCGTCTTCCTCCGACAGACTTGCAGAGAAACAAGAGTTGGTTGAGAGCAGGTGTTTATGTATGGCGAAACTTTGGCCGAGTCAGATATCAGGAAATGGGGAGAGTTTAATGAGCCACCAAGTACGTCCTGCTGTGAAAGGAAGAGGTCGTGGAAAATTTAAAAACAAAAACAAAAAAACAAAAGAGGAAACGAAAGAAACGATCACCACAAATAAAAATTTGGCTAGCTGTTTTATTCTGTGTGACGGTTGAGTAAGATTGTCTTGTCTTGTCTTCTTCGAGACTATGAAAAAAGTGCTTTCATTCAGCTGTGAGCAGGGGAAAGACCATTGCTGTGTATTGGACTTGCGACCTTCTGCCTGAAAATGGACAATCAATAAAGAGAGGAAGGAGAAAGAGAGAAAGAAGTTACAGAAATATGAAATGTCATCCCTTTGATTTGAACGGTGTTCTTTTGGAATCTTCTGCCTTTAGTTGCCTTTGCTATAGAATTTCTGTCTCATAAAACAAGTACCAGTATAGTGTCTTCAGGTAAGCCATAATAGATTCTCATGTCGACAATCACCTCTTTTCATCAATGTAACAATATCAGCGTCTTGTGAGGACATGTGGAACATGAAAATCCCACAGTCTTCATTCTTTGTCTTACATGTGTACCTGAGTAGGAATTTGACTGGTCCATATTTTCTTGAATTTGGTCTAGAAGTTCTGTTAAATATCACATGGATGGAACAAAGAACTAAATTACTTTATGATTCTCAATGTATTGTCTGCATGGCTAAAATCATCAGTTGCATTGGGATCTCCGTTGTTGGTCTGAGGTAACTACATCTCTTTTATGAAATATTCCCATTTAGTTATTCAGAGGTTGAAAAGGCACTAGTGGATAGATGGGTAATGAGGGGGGGGGTTCATGATGTCCGTGTTTTGTCATTTTTTTTGCAGTGTTTTGATAAAGGAAAGCCCTATTTGTCAGTAGAGGAAGCAAACCCTTGCGGATCGCTTCTCGCGTGGACGCGATCCGATGGCAAAACCAGGAAGAACCCACTCTGTGAAGTGACGTGTCCATTGGGGCAAGCCGGCTGAGACCAGCCGTTGTCCCAATTTGGAATCGCGTGGTCTGGTCTGTCCATTTCAGGCAGATGGAAGCGTAGGAGTGTGTGTGTGTGGGGGGGGGGGGGGGTCAGTGGAGGGGCGGTGCTGAGTCATATACCTGGATTCCTGGTATTGTCACCATTTTTATCTTTGAATCCTTTGTTTCCAGGCAGATGGTGAAGATTAGGCCTGACAGTGCCATACTCTTCTATGTGGTTGGAGCTTGTGGTACAGGTTGATTTCAGCCCTCTGCCACCTTTTCTGCGGTAGGAAAAAAATGACAAGGGGATTATGCATGCCACCAAGAGACACTATAAATGATTTTATGATGATTATGGCAACAGAGTACAGGGTCAGGATTTTTGAGCAAAAGAGGGCATCTGGCCCTGTGACAGTTGCATCAATTCTTCCAAATCACGTGACGCGACTACTCACAAGCACTTCCATTGATCCTCTTTTCCAAGAGCCCTGTAGGTAGTTTTATTAGACAGTCATACAAAGTCGCCCTTGTTTTGACATCAGCACACCTATGCATACTTCAAATACCTGAGAGATCCTGTAGTTATAAAGATAATGTGTATTTCAAAATTAGTGATGTAGAAATGTTTGCACTTCTAAAAATGCATTCTCACTCATTGGGACTAACTGTTTCAAGATGGGATAAAATGGAACTTTTTAAAAAATGCCATAACTCAGATATTCATTCTCTTTCCCAGTTTGAATAAAGGGGAAAATTGATATTATGTGTTCTTTTTTTATCTGTTCATTAAGTGACCTTTATTTACTGAATAAATTTCTGTAAATCACTGTGTCACGTGTCAAGTGATAGGAGGATGGGTGACGGTAGTGCTTTCAGTTGAGAGGGGAATTGTGCACAAATTTGTAGGAGATTTTGGTCCTCTTTTTCTTGTAATTGCAAAATTGCAAAAAGCAACTAGTGATGATTAAGAGACAACAACATGAAGCAAGATCTGTATCATCTGCTTTGTTTGTGTTTCTTTTTTGCGTGTCTGTGGAGGGGAAAAACGTGACTACCTTAGGTCTGGAAGAAAAAACAAAAATGAACTAAGGAAATAACTGTGATTCAATGTGCACCAACACGTGCCTGGTGCGTTCAAAAATTCTGCCGAGGTTTTGGCACTGGGAAAGACGATAACTGGAACTACCACGATGATAGCAGTGTGCTGGTGGTATAGGTACAGCAACAAGAAGAAAAAGGAAATCACTTTATCACCACCACTCCAGTGAAGAGCGTGCTCGAGCTGGTGTCTGTGAATGAACTGGGCTCTGTAAGCTGGGTATCACCCGATGTAACACGTGCCCAGTTCGAGAAGAATCCATGCTGATCTTGTCTCTGTTTTTGTTTTTGTTTTTTGTGAGTGCTTATCTTTTTAACAGAGTAAGTGATACTTCAGCAACCCAGATGATCACCATTTGATTCAGGGTGCGTTACTGCCAGCAACTGCTGGGTTACCTCATTGCGCATGAAAGCGATGCTAACCTTACTTCAAGGCTGTCGGCTGTGATTCTGTAATTATGTAGAGCCCACTTCATGCTTCTCTCTGTATTTCCATTTATACATTCGACTTCAAAACCATGGGAAGAGGCTAGGCATTTCTTCTCCCAAACTCATTGCAGAACCTCTTGAGAGGTTATTATGGGATGGTAAGTTTCCACCCAAACCCCAAATACAAGTATTCTCTAAATTGGTATGGTACAAAATTCATGCTGACCTAGAAACAGGCTGAAAACTTAGACCATATACCAGTGAAAGGAGATATTTATCACCGAGCAATTAGCGTCACAGCATCGTTGTAGCCATTGGTTGGTACCCACACATCAGGTGGATCTCAAGTAGCACTATCCGATTTCACGGAGCTCCTCATCAGGGGGGCGTTTCATCAACGAGTTCGTCGGAGGCTTTCACCGACGAATTTGCTATCAGCCAATCAGACGCAAGGATTTACACTGACAACTGTTAAAAGCTAATGAAATCCTTGGTCTGATTGGCTGATAGCAAATTTGTCGGTGAAAACTCCGACGAACTCGTTGATGAAACGCCCCCCAGGTCATGGAATCTCGTATGGTAGAGTTGATTCAGACAAAGCTCAATATACAGAGAATCTAACAGATATTCATCTTTTGTCTTTGATTTGTAATATCTGCACAAAAAAAAGTCCATTTATATTATATACTATACACTTGGCGAAAACAAACAAATAGGCCTAACAAGAAGCTGACGAAGTCATACCCCTTTGCAGTTAGTCTAATCAGGAGGTGCTACTTGTCAGTCCAGATGTAGACAGGTACTCCAGTTTGAAATTGCCCCTCTCCCTCTTCAAAAGACTCAACAACAGTGGCCTTTATGATATCTTTAATATTCTTGTTCTCAGAAGGAGACACAGTCATTGGCTGTATCACAAAAGCACAACTAGAAAAAGTGATGTGTACTGAAGGTAAAGGAAACGCACTTCAGATTAGCAATACAACTGACTTGATGGAACAAATGCATGGCCCACATATTCTGTTTAAATGTGAGGAAATATCAGTTGGTATTAAATGATGTCCAACTCAAAGTAATCAGTGCAGCCTCTGATAATGCAGAAATTCTTATTTTTTAAACACAAACCTGTCAAGTTCAAGAAATGAAATAGCCTGCAATTATCATCACATGATTTAGATGATTAAATGTAATGAAAAATTGGGTCATGGCATAAATCAAAGAACTATTCTGATTTCATGTATCATACTAGTGCGATAGAGAGGGGTTTTTTTTCTGCTCTGCTCTCGATTTAATACACGTTGATAAATCTTCTTGATTTCTTTTATAAATATGAAAAGTAGACATTGAGGGAAATTATGGCCATTTGAATCATGGACATATGGAAATGAATAATCTTAGGTGACTTCCTGTATGTGCCTCAGAATATCTTTCTTGGTCATGTGACCATGTCTTCATCGACGTCGTTTGTCGTTTATCATGACTTGTTCACCTCAGAACGAGAGAGTGATTTTTTATTTAATTTGTGCCGAGGAATTGATGCCCCCTTCCTTGATGAATGCATGAGAAGGAAGGATATTATATCCTTGAATCTATCTTGAGAAGGGGCATGTAGGATTTTTATTTCTGTGATAGATACATGTAGTAATAGAGAGAGACAGACACATTTTATCTTCAGAACAAGTCAGGGGTGTGGAACTTGGGAGGGGGCTGTATCCATTACCGTTTTTTTGCTCTTAAAAACAAACAAACAAACAAATCTGGAAATAAAGAATAGAAAAAAAATCGTAAAAAGCATTAGTTTTCAAAGGTTTCATCCTTAGATTCTTCCAATGACCATGCACACACACACACACAATGACAGTATTTCATTCAAATTTTTTTGGTGATTCTCCCTTTCCTCTTGTTTTTGGTGCTGTATTCAGAATTATCTTTCTTGTCAAGATGTGTAGATAAATGTTCTCGTTTTCACCGTAAATGGACAAAAATGGCTTAGAAGACACACTTACACATGTACAGTACACACACACACACACACACACAAACACACATGAACCAAACATCAAAGAAGGGTATCATGACTTTGTAAGCGGGCTCATCAACAAGTAGATCACAAGGGTGTGCTATAGTTGGCTGGCAAATGCTCAGTCTCCATTAATCCGTATGATGTCATAATGCAAGACTGTTACATGCAGAAGCAATGATTATTTTGAGAAAGTGGACCCAAAATGGTCAGAATAAAATTCACTCCCCAAAGAAGAAGTTGTCATGGGGGCCTCAAAAACATAAACAAAAACTAACAAAAGGACCCAAAGGTCAAATGAAATTGAGGTGAAATCTTACAAATGCTAAATATGTTAAGAATGTTTAAATGTCATTGAATCCTCCAGAAGGGCAGGTTGTGAGAAGTCTATGAGTGTGTCATAGTCACATGTAAAGAGTGCACTTCTTGCATGCAGTACTCTTCTAGTTTTGCTTTGTTCCCACAAACAAACAGAAGACTGATTTACGTGATAAAAGTAAAACATGGAGACAGACTTTCTTTGTCGTGGGCAATGAGAACAAATACTTGTTGATACATATACATTTGGCAGAAATCTGGAGAAATTGTTCTTGAAAAAAAAAAGTGTCTAATGCGTACACTCTTGAGCAGTTTTGCTCTTTATAGCAATATAGTAATTGTCACATGCATGTAACAGGCATAAGGTACATCATATGTTTTAATAGCTCTTTAAATGTTTGTGCTGGATTTTGCGAAAACTCATCAACATTCAAATCAATCGCTTTGTTACTCGATTTCCATCCGTTTGCTCAATTATCAATCAGTCAGATGCTTAAATGTTTCAAGTGAAAGTGAGTTCAAGACCTGTGTGCTTTTCACCTTAACCTTTCACAGGCCTTTCAGCGGCAAAGCTGTCATGCATACCCCTTTTCTGTTAGGAAACAAAGCAGTCTATGTGAACGAATTTTACAATAGCAGATATTCATGCCGTACTACAGAACACTTCATACTCTGTGTAGAATTCACAAGTCATTGCAAGAAAAGCTTACGAGTTGAATGACTGATGTTCATACATGTATCAATGACTCATCTTCGTGTGGCATACCATTCATACAAAGTAAAACATTGATAGATGGGACCCCGTGTCGTAACCTCTTAACCATTGGCATCCGACCTGACACCTCTTCCCCATTGTCTGTAGACACGTGGAAGAGAAGTACAGGTATGAGTGGGTTAAGTGTCAAAGTTACAAAGAACAATAACGACGACAATAATCAAAGAGAGGAAAAAAATCCTTGTGGGCTGCCTCAGAAACAGATGCCGCTGGCTTTGCGGTCTCTTTCTGTCAGCTGATTGCAAGGACCTTCACCAGCCATTACGCACCATCACCACGGCGACTGACCTGGGATGGTAACCAGAAATGACGTCACTAACCCCAATGCTCCCTTCCTCCCCCTTCTTTCTATTCACCTAAAAGGAGATAAAGTTATGAAATGAATTGATGACGGCATGGGAAGGAAGTATTCAATTCCAGGAGAAGAGGTCTCGTGTGTCGCTGCTTTGTTTTTGTTTTTTCATATCATCTGAGGCATTTGAAGGAGAGTTTGATCTGACCTGATGATCCCATATCATTTTTTCTTTTATTTTGATTTAATTTGCCATACAATTGTACCTTTTTTTCATCATGTGTGGCTGCTCTATACATTTTGTATGTGTGGATGATGTCATGTGTACTAGAGTAGGATGTGGGTCCCATTTCATAAAACTTGTTATCAGTAACAACTGTCACATTTCTATGACAAATTTGCTCTCAGCCAATCAGATGCATGGATTTCAGTAGCTTGTAACAACTATTGTAACTTGTTACTGATAACAAGTTTAATGAAATGGGGCCGTGTTAATCACACATTACAAACCGTATCAGAGCTCGTAGACACAGGTATGTGCACTGCGTAGGAGTAATAGAACAAGCCATTGTGAGCAATGCTAGGTGGGACTTCCTATGTGGTCACAGTCCATTGTGTATGTAATACCTTCTACTTAGATCACAGGATGGTGAGGTGGTTCAGTGGGTAGCACATCTGCCTTGCAATCCAAATGACTCAGGTTCAATTCCCAGTGAGTGTAACTGAGCAATGTTGTGTGGTGGTAATCATACCGTCCGTCCCTGGTAGGGTAAGAGGCAAAAACACACTGTCCCTTTGATAGGACGTGAAATGGAGGATCCGTGTGTGAGTTAGCCAAGGCTCACGCAGGTAAAAGATGCCACTTCATTTATTCATCGCAAAGCGCAGGGTGATAACCCGCTACGGTGGACTACCCAGTCTAGAAAATCGATTGAATGATGCCAACCCCTCGTGGTTCACCCCAGGTGACCAGCAACAGTTTGCAAAGATAGTATCAACCAGGCACATTATGCCATAAGTAAGAAGAAGAAGCAGAGGACAATTCAAGTTAAAAAAAAGAGGATTTTGTTTGTTTCAGTTTCCATCTTGAGAAGATGGCTTGATAACACATATTCAGCTGCACTAGCTGGTCTTCCGTGGTGTTCAGTTTGATTTGAAAACTGTGGCCATGTCGAGCAAATTGACCCCCTTTTTATAACCTTGAAGGGGGGGGGGGGGGTAAGAATATCCAGAGAAATCAGTATTTTGCCTGATATCAATCTCATCAATGTAAATATATATGATAGGAGTAATTGACACCTGCCTTGGTGGCATAAAACAATCTTTGGGATTTTTACCTTGAGAGCCCGAGGTCAAGGTTCCTCTTAGCCTCCAGCCATGTGTAATCGCCCGGTAGGAGGTGATAATACGCTTGTTGTCGTTTGAAGATGCTTCAGACTTAAAATCCAAATGCAAGATGAAGTGCCTGCCAAGGTTACAGTTAATAGGACACTGGCTAATGAGTGTTGTTTTGCAATTGAAGTAAAGTTTGTAGGTACACATTATGTACACTGTAGAGTCATTGTTCAGATAATGTTGGCATATGATGTTGTACAGGAGACTTTTGAGAGCCCATCATTTTTATCTTTTTTACTAAGTTGCCTTAGAAATTAGAAATGAAGTTAGAATAGAAGAAGAAAAGAAATTGATTGAAGAATTTTGCTCATAACAACAACAGATTCAGGATTATTTCAGGCATGGTTCATCTATCTCTCTAGGGATTTTCGGGAATGATCTAGTCTCTGAAAACCAGAAGCCAGAGCTCCAGTCGTCATGCATGGTTTTGCAAGCTACCGCAGTAGATTGTTTCGTTTTTCCCTGCCCAGCTGCCCACATTCTCACATTCCACTGAAGTTCAGAGCTGCCGTGAACTGCATTCTATATTATATTTGACACCATATTGTTGACTCTAAAGCATCTATGTGAGCTTGACAACAGCAACAGCAAAGAAAAAATTGCACAATTGCTCAGGAATGTGGCCACGCAGAGAAGGGAGGCCCAGGTGTGAATTTGGCGGTGTGGCCAGGGCACCAGCAATTAACGCAGCAAGAGATCTTACCTGGTCATTCGACACGTTTGTTTGGGAAATATCGCCTTCTGGCTCCCCGCCCTCACCTGACAGTTGGCATTTCAGAAGTGGTTTGAGGGGATTCAGGAAGAGTTTTGTCGTGGCAATTACAAAACTGAAATCCTGCAGAAATGTTCGGCTTGAACAAGGGAATGAGTTTTGGTACCCACAGCCCTATATTGCCACCTCCCAAGAAGCCACGAGGGATGTCTACACCTCCTTATCAATGCCATCCCTGTTGATTATAGCTTGAGATGGCCAATGTAATCTGTAATTGTCAAGTTCAGATGCACAGTACTGGTGGAGTTAGTAGAGTTTAAGTAGCTACTAGTTGATGTCATTTCATATATTTGCAAAAGAAAAAAAAAAGAAGAAAGAAAGAGGATTACTTTAATATTTCAATCTAGATGCCTGATTCTAGCAGTGAGATTGCTATCTTCAGAAACTCCCTGAGGCATAAATCGCTATCACTGTATTTCCAAGCAAGAAATATCATAGATCATAGGTACTCTGACCATGCAATCATTCTGTATACTTTTGACAAGTTCTTTCTTATTAGTGTGTCTTCATACATACAATGTAAGCACATTTACCTTATGCAATCATATCCATGGCTAGATCAATAACTACACACACAATAATTGATTTCAATTTAATCAAACAGGATGTAAATTTTCTTGAAGACCAATCTTTTTCATCTATCCCCCCCCCCCCTCCTCTTCCACCTTTCCCTGCCCTGGATATGAATGTAGTGAATCATATCTGAGCTATGTGAAACTTTTCTGGTTGTGGAGCACATGAGGCTGATATGATATCACCCGCTTTCGGCATGCCAGAAGCATTGCCTGGTGACGCTTGCGCTTGCAACTTTAGACCCCCAGAGTCGAATTTCTCTCATGGACATGCAAGGAAAGGTTTTTGTTGCCATGGCAGTTAAGGCTAGTCTGCCGGTTCCAGATGCTTTCCTGCAATATTTCATTTTATCATCTAACTTTTTTTCAAAGGGATTTTTGTGTTGATTTCAGTGCACCAGTTTAGTTTTGGTGTTTTCGTTTTCATGTTTGCAAGTACCTTTTTCATTTATTTACCTTGATTTCAAGTACTTGCTTAGAGTTCCCGAGCATGAGTGTTTTGTTTGTATAGGTCCTATGTGTGTATTTTTTTTTGGGGGGGGGGGGGGGGGGGGAGGGGGCCATTTGCAAAGAACAGCATATAGTGTCATGGGATCCCAAATCTGCAAGCTCTGCTGTTTCACATTCACTCAAGTTCTTGCGCTGCCAAGATGGTAAAGGCCTGACTATATTTAGTAGTGGCAAGGAGCAACGAAAATGCCAGTTGGATTCTTGCGTCAGGCAAGTCGCCTAATCCTGCATCTGCAGTGATACGCTCTGCTCTCCTCTCCATGTAATCTCAGCGCAGAAAAAAAAAAGAAGAAAAATCCCCCAAAATATGTTAGTCATTCTTGCCGAGAGATATGTTGCAAGACTTTGGCAGTGATATGGCAGACTCCCGCGATGAAAAGGAGGCGGTGCATGCATGGCGGAATGATGGAATGTTCTGCTCTGTTAGTTTTTGTCTCTGTGCAGAGCAAGGGATCATGTGTGTGTCACTGTTCGATTGTCAAAGGGGTCGACCGTTTGAGGAAGTATCATCACAAATGAAGATCATTCAACAGTAAAATGGAATGCGAGCTTTGTTGATTTTGATGCGAGTCGGGATATGCTGACTTAAGCTCGTGCCGTATCTGGCAGTTCACGTTTGAATGATGCCTGGCGAAGCTGGCTTATCGTCCAGACACGAAGCAATGTATAAAAGTGAAGGGCAGCTAAAGAATTCAGACCCTTCTTTTCATTACACCATGGAGCTTCAACATTAGCTCCACCATTTTATGTGGCCTGTGCATTGTATAAGCCACAGTATGAGAAAGTATCAGTCGTTTTCAAGAAATGGAGACGATGTTGTCATAAGTACACTTGTAGTTTCATTTCTATATGTATCTCAAGTACTGCTGTCATCATTGCTATTATTGTGTGTTGTTGTAACTTTCTTTTTAACTTCTGCTGCTCATATTAGGTGAAGTTGTATTTTTAGTAGCGGTAGTGCCTACTAAGCTGCCATGCAAGCGCACCACCTGTGAAAAATGTCTCAAGATATGGATCCAAATCTTGAATACTATATTATTTTTTCATTCTACCACCTCATTAAACCCCTCTCTTCCTCCCCACCCCCCCCCAAAAAAAAATAACCCCCAGCAAACTGCTTCATTTCCTCATTCAGAGCTATGTCTCAATCACCCATTTGTTTAATATATTCAAATTCTGTGCACTAAATATTGCCATAGTACCCACAAACCTTGCCATAGGCTTGCCCGACCTAGCAACAAATGACAGATGCTAAGTGGAATTCCTGCCTAAGAAACTTGATTTGAGCAAGTAGGTGAATAAAATGGTTCTTTGCAAGGCTGAGGGGAAAGAAACATCTATGAATTTTAATACATGACAGGTATGGTCTATTCCATGAATACCCTTGGTGAGATGGCACATTATTTGTCCAAATGTAGCAAAATGCTATAACCATTAAATTATTGATGATCTCATTTTACACACATCTAAATTGCATATTTTCCCCTCGTGTTAACTCTAGTGCCAGCGGAGGAGAACTTCATCAGTATTGCGTGGCCGATAAGGAAGATGGATTCTGCGAGCGTGATGTCGTCAGACTGCTGCACCAGATCATAGAGGGCGTACACTACCTTCACAAGCAGAACATTGCCCATTTAGACCTCAAGGTAAGAGGACATACCCCTTTCCTCAACCCTTCTTCCTCCTCCTCCTCCTCCTCCTCCTCCTCCTCCTCCTCCTCCTCCTCCTCCATTCTCCTTCTTCTCCTCCTTTGCAGACACAGGAGCAAATACCAGTACCAATACCAGCAAGAGTGAAATTGAGGAATTATCTTTGTAGTTGTACTTTCCTCTGTAACCAATTTTCCAAAGATGATACCAATTGTTGTCAAACCAATGTTCGTGTGTAACACAAGTGTATCAAAAAAGTTGTTCATTTGACTGAATTGAGTTGGTTTGCTCGCCCGACAGGCAACAGACATTGCGTGGGTTCAAATTCCTCACTTGGGGACCCCCGTGTGTCCCCGAGCGTGGCGTTTGTCCACATTTTTGCATGTCTGGGGGATTCGCGGCCGGGCTTAAAATTGCCAATGATTGAAGACTTGTTCGTGTTTAAACAGACACGGTACTATAACTGCCAGTCGCACAATAGCCCCAAGGTACATGTAGGCTTGAAGGGTGTAGCACATCTCTATAAAAATATCCATGTGTTTTTTAGGCTCACCAAAAAACTGGACCCCTTCCAATATAGAGAACGCTCTTGCTTCAAGACTTGATTTTGATATTTAGTTTTGCGCAAGTCTTGTGCGATGACCCCCCCCCCCCCCCCCCCCCCCCCCCCCACCTCATTGCACAATGCTATTCAGTAGGAAGCTGCTATCACATGATGAAGACTGCAAGGATGCTGGGAAATTGGCAATCAGCTTCAAGTGGCCAGGGACGCAGGGAAGGGGGCCCGTGTGCCTCATTGTTTCCCCCTCCCCCCCCCCCTTACTCCTCTGTGATTGGTCACCAGGGGGCATTTCATGAAGCGTTTTGGTCGGATATCTTTCTGACAAACTGTTACAAGCTACTAAGATCGTTGCATCTGATTGGCTAAGAGCAAATTTGTCCGACAACTTTGTCGCACAAAATGCTTCATGAAATGCCCCCCTGGTCTCTACTCCTGCCTCCCAGAGCCTGAAAAAAAAAGAGGGGGGGGGGGACCTCTGTGCACTCTTTAATAAAGTAACCCCGTTGCTGCCAAAGGCAATAATGATCATGTATGTTGCCAGGGCATATTTGAGGCAGTGGCTCAAAGGGGGTTCAACTATTGAACCAATAAGACACACGATTTACAAGATGATAGTAATGTGATCCACTAATATGCTGCAGATAACTCAAGAATCCCTGTAAGCTCTTGCTCAGTAGCCCAAGCCAGTTACCACCGAAGAATGAGTTAATAAATTAAACTTTACTTCAAGAGTGAGTATAGAAAAGAAGACAAGCACTACAAAACTTCTTCAATTTGTATGATAGGATCATACAGATCCAGCTTTTAGCTTCTCACAATGTAAAAAAGTTTGATACAAGTTTCCCCGAGGCCCGAATACACTCACATGAGAAAAGTGGCTTCGCAATCCCCTTTTAATTTTAGCCAGTAGATTGGGTCAACTTCTATTAATTACTTTCCTGTGATTAGCAGGTACTTTCTTTCTCTTTTCCCTTTTTTTTTAGCTCACCTGAGCCAAAGGCTCAAGTGAGCTATTGCGATCGCCCTTCGTCCGGCGTCCGTCGTGCGTCGTGCGTCGTGCGTCGTGCGTCGTGCGTCGTGCGTCGTCCGTCGTCCGTCGTCCGTCGTCCGTCGTCCGTCGTCCGTCGTCCGTCGTCCGTCGTGCGTCGTGCGTAAACTTTTTACATTTTCATCTTCTTCTTGAAAACCCCAAGACCGATTTTCATCAAACTTGGCAGGTAGCATCCCTAGGGGGTTAGGAACTCAATTTGTTAAAATGGGCACCATGACCCACCCAGGGGGCCCCCAGGGGGGCCCAAACCCCCCAAAATTAAGGAATCTTTAAAAATCTTCTTCTCTAGAACCAGAAGTGATAGAGCTAAGTTAATACTATGAGTTAGTTCATTGATGACTGTAGTTTCAAGTTTGTTCATGGCAGAATCAGGGATGCCCCCCTTGGGACCCAGGGGAGGGGGGTGGGGAGGGGTTCTAATGGGGCCTAAATTGTACATTTTCATCTTCTTCTTGAGAACCCCATGACCCATTTTCACCAAACTTGGCAGGTAGCATCCCTAGGGGGTTAGGAACTCAATTTGTTAAAATGGGCACCATGCCCCACCCAGGGGGCCCCCAGGGGACCCCCAGGGGGCCCAAATCCCCCCAAATTAAGGAATCTTTAAAAATCTTCTTCTCTAGAACCAGAAGTGATGGAGCTAAGTTAATACTATGAGTTAGTACATTGATGACTGCAGTTTCAAGTTTGTTCATGGCAGAATCAGGGGTGCCCCCCTTGGGACCCAGGGGAGGGAGGTGAGGAGGGGTCCTAATGGGGCCTAAATTGTACATTTTTATCTTCTTTTTTAGAACCCCATGACCCATTTTCACCAAACTTGGCAGGTAGCATCCCTAAGGGGTTAGGATCTCAATTTGTTAAAATGGGCACCATGTCCCACCCAGGGGGCCCCCAGGGGGGCCCAAACCCCCCAAATGAAGGAATCGTTAAAAATTTTCTCTAGAATCAGAAGTTATACAGCTAAGATAATACTATGAGTGAGTACATTAATGACTGTAGTTTCGAGTTTGTTCATAGGAGATCCAGGGGTGCCCCTCTTGGGGGCAGGGGGGGGGGGGGGGTTGGTTAGGAAGGTCCAAATGGGGGCCTGAATCGTACTTTGTCATCTTCTTCCTGAAAACCTCATGATAGATTTTCGTCAAACTTGGCAGGTAGCATCCTTAGGGGGTCAGGATCTCAATTTATCAAAATGGGCACCATGCCCCACCCAGAGGGCCCCAGGGGGCCCCCAATTCCCCAAATTAAGGAATCTTTAACAATTTGGGCCCTTATTGTACATTTTCATCTTCTACTTCAGAATGCCTGGTCAAATTTTGGTAGAGCTGTGAATAATTTAGATTAGTGACTGCGTGAAAGGTGAACTTGCGATACTCAGGTGAGCGCTAGACCCGCGGGTCTCTTGTTTTTTGTTGAGGTGATGAGTTATAGGCAAATGTGCGATAGAAGAATAAAAGCACCTGTGAAGTGTTTCCTCATGATTTTAAGCTGATTCCCTGACATCATAATAGGGTTTCAGTGCATTTTTTTTTCACTATGCTTTAATAGCTACTTTATCTGCAATGTTTTTGTGTGCAGTGAGGGATTCACAAACCTCTGATAGAAGTCGTCCTTCAAGCTCATGGCGCCTATCCAAAATTTGCTTTCTTTCAGATGAGCCAAGTTTAAGAGGCATTTGACAAATTATTGAAAAATGTTCAAATCACTTCATTGATTGTCTCTACAAATATGATAATTGCAGTGTACTGCAAATAGTACCAAGAATTCTTAGGCAAGCTCTGAAGTAGAAGTGGCCCCATGTAAATCTTGTGTCCAAAATCATTTTGTTTCACATAAAGAATTTTGATTATAAGGCCGAATTGAAAACATTAATGCAGCATTTGTAACACTGGGATCTTTTTAGCCTGTCATTGAGAAACGGCTTCGACCAATTAGTGTGGTTGACAACCCGCGTTAATTGGTTACGTACGAAGAAGGCTTAATGAATTCGGCAGCGACAGCGAATTGACGTAATGATAAACTTGTAACCAAGCCAAGGGATGAGTTGCAGCGACAGGATGCTGCGTGACACGAGCGTGCCGCCTTATCGTTGCGGGGAATCAGCGGAACGCCTACTTTTTACAAGCTTGTCTCAGAGATTGGACTTGAGCCGAACGAAAATCCCAGAGTTCCTCTAAATTTAGGGAGCTGTGCGTGACACGGCTGTCTTTCATTGTGTGATTTCGGCAACAGGACAAGTTTAAATGCCATTTTTATTGATTCCTTTTCTCTCTTTCTTGAGGTATTACCATGTTTTGTAGAGGGTGTGTCACCAAGTTTGTATCTGTCCAACTAAATTTCAGCATATTTATCAGGAAAGTATTCTATTCTTTTAGGATTACCTTCAGAAACTTTGGGTGGTATTACTATCAAACATCATAGTCATAATAGAGTTGCCATGGGAAACAGGATATGGGATATTACCTCATGGAGCTGCTGCCAGTGCATCACCAATGGAAAGTGTTTTATAAAGCAGTTAGAAGTCGTGGACAAGAATAAAGTAGTATTAAAGTTGTGAACAAACATTCAAGATATCTGAATGTGGGTGTAGAAGATCTGAGGTGGTTGGGGGGGGGGGGGGCTGGAAAAGAGGGAAATGCCACAGCATGTGCAGATTGTACATAGCAGTGTACTGTAGATAAAGTGTTGACCCATATCTTTCGGAAAGAGCAAATGGGGGACTTTAGCCTTGCCCGGGACATTATTTGTGTCAACTTTGCAGAGTGTGATTTTGTGCTGGATATATTTAGAATGCTCCAGCCCTAAAATGGAGGAGGAAAAAAGAGGGGGAAGGAGGCGGCTATCCTTTTGAAGAGCAAACAAGTCATATCCAATTTTCACCAGGGATTCCTGTAATGGCCCTAGACTTGCCAAACTTCATTTTGAAGCCCACTTATCATAACCAATTCCCAGTCGAGGGGCAGAAACCCTCTTTAGGCAAGTAAGCGCTGACAATTTTTCAACAAAGTAACTTCGGAACCACTGGCATATCAAGTTGTTTTTATGTTAGAACCTTCAAGTTTGTGACACTTGGACTGTTGCCCTTCAAAGCCCAAACATGGTTTAACCCATTCC